>NW_021939189.1:14643344-14727877 GCF_001715985.3 Manacus vitellinus | reverse complement strand
TGTTGCAATA
The DNA here is from genome assembly GCF_001715985.3 of Manacus vitellinus. Taxonomy (NCBI): domain Eukaryota; kingdom Metazoa; phylum Chordata; class Aves; order Passeriformes; family Pipridae; genus Manacus; species Manacus vitellinus. The sequence continues at coordinate 14,727,867 of NW_021939189.1, read as the reverse complement.
TGTCTACTAAAGCTTAACTAAGGTTAAATTTTGAAAGCTGACCAGCCTAGTCCTTGTGTATTCAGAGCTTCACCTCCAATACCTTTTCAGGGATGCCTCTCTTACTTGCAATTGCCTGTGCTTTGACTTCCTGAGGCAAGTACAGTTCTGCTCCACACAGGTGTAACCAGGCACAAGTCTTTGCTTTAAATAAAGCATCACAGAAGTTAGGAAGGTAAAATGTCTGTTTAAGTCTCAGATAGTGATACCACCAGCTGTTACAAACTTGCTTTTGGTGAGGAGTTTTGAGTAAGGTCTGTGTGTTCCCTGGAATTGCTTGTTTCGCCAGGTGATTCAGATCAACACTTTAGCCATAACCTTTGCTTCTCAGTACTTGCTGGGTCACAGACACCTGTGGCACTTATGGGCTCCCTGACAGAGGTTGTGTCATTGCCCAGACTGCTGACATGTTAAATGGGCTTGGAAGGCCTTGGTGCAGGTGATTCAGGGATGTCCACCTGTTACTATTAATACCTTAAGATCAGCGAGTTGATCTACGCCATTAATTGCTTTTTAATGAAAGGTTTCAAGCAAAGTACAGTTCTTGTCAATGCACATAACTAGTTGCTAATACAGTCTGCGAGTTTTACTTTATCAAAATAAGAGAACTAGTTTCTTGCACAAGATACCCTTTTCAGGGAAGTGTTGACACAGTTATGCTCCAGCTTTTGATTTGATACTGAAGTAGTCCTTCACTGTGAGATCTCAAGCTAATGTGAACTGCATTTTTAGATTGTTGGTAAGTAATGAGTACAATGCAACCAGAAAAGATTGTTTTTAAAAGTGATGCTTTCACAAATAATTATGCCGAAACAATTGTTTAGAAGGTAATATTTTGTAACTTAGCTGGCAGAAGAGTTGCCTGGCAGGACTTACAATGACTGCTGATGAACATGAATCATGCCACTAATATCCTGAAACTTTATACTCATTCTCTGTGCTGTATTAAAAAACTCACATTATTCCCCTTACTTTGTCTTAACAGTTTTGATGTCTGGAGGGGAAAAAGAAGCAGAATGTTACGAGTGCTTTGTGTTTTCTAAATTAAGTCTTTTTCTGCCATATCTTCTCTGTAGACCTTAGAGTGACCTTTCCCTCCTCTGACATCCCCAGTGCAGGGTACTGGGTTAGCACTGACATCAGTGCTGTCCCCACTTTGCAGGCAGGCTGGGAGAGCAGAGTGCATAAAGGTGTCTCTGGTCTAAACGTGCCTCTTCTGGTCCCTCTGCCGTGGTGCACTGCCCCACCCAGGTCAGCTGCCAAGACTGAACCTCTGTATGACTTAGCAATATGTGTGCTCTTTTTTGCTGGTTTATTTTTAATCCAGATGAATATCTATATTGAGCTCACAGCGTGGTTTCAGGAGGAGATCTGCAGACATGACACTTCATGGCTGTACATGGCAATACAAGATGGGAATGAGCAACAGTGGGGCAGAAGTGCATTAAAGCTGACAGTTCTAAGCAACATCTGGCAACTGTTGAAATTTTTCTCTTGAAGTGCATCTATTTTGTTAACTTTGTGTTTCAATGCTTTAAATTCAAAATAATAATTAAAAAACCCCTACCAACCTCTAACAGCTTAGCTGCAGCTTGTAAGACTTAAAAAATGGTTATTATGTGTCAAGTAGTCCCACTCCATTGAAGGACTCTATCCATTATACTTGGGAAACCTCTTGGCAGAAGCTGAAACTTGCTCGAAGTGAAACGTAAGGTCAACTGGACTTTATGCAATTTTTACATCATAACGTGGGCTTGAACTTTCATCACGTCCTGGGATAGTTTGTGGAGATACATTGGAGGATCCTGAGTTGGATAGAGAATCTGTCACAAAAATGATCTTGTCACATTGATGTGATAATGTGGTCTTGATTCACTTAAAATAGCTCTGTAGTCTTCAGGGAAAGATTGCTCCCCTGAGTACTGTCAGCTGGTTTTGGCCCTCTGAAGGATAAAACACTGAATGTCAATCTGCAAATACAATATTTTCTAAGGCATAAACTGCTACTATATTTGTATAAAAAAAGCCAACTACAAAACCAACTAAATGCAACAACAAGCCACCAGTGATCGACTTTGTCTGCTTTTGCATGATCTCTATTTTAGAGTACTTCTGCAGTTTTGTACCAATTTGTTGGGCAGAGTGAGAAGGGAAGGCTCCAAGAGAAAGCAGAATCAGCAATAGCTGGATTAACTCACAAGTTGTTGAGCAAGACAGGGTTATCTAATTTACTTCCCTTGAAAAACCAAAGTGTTTCTATGTTGCCTTTAAGCAGCATTTCAATGCTAAGCAATTTTCTGCTGCAGTCAGTATGAGCATTTTGTCTGGGCATACATGGTGTCTTCCTGTTTCCACCTCTTCAACAAAGATGGAAAGTTGATTTTTAAAAAGGAACCTTTTTGTAGCAGTTCAACATAGCTTGACATCAGTAGAGGGCAGATATTTATAGCCCAGTCCAGCCAGATGCTGGAGATGTCTGGATTACATGTAGTGCCTCTGAAAGTCTGCAGAAATAAAAGACTGGATTAGCCTGAGAGGCCTTGTGCTGGCCTTTAGAATTCAGTCCTAAAATAGCTAAGGTGTGATGTGAACTGGGACCTTGTACTGTCTTAAGTCTTTTTTTGTGTAAGAAGGTCACAAGGAAGACAGTGATGCTTCTCTGTTGGAAGGGTCCTTTTCTGTCTGGTGCTGCAAACAGCAGCCTAAACTCAAACCTTGCTCTCTGCCAAATGTGGAGTATTAGGGAGGGTAAGAGCATGTGCTTTGCATTATGTCTAGAGATGCATTAATGGAAAAATCTCCCAGTTATATAGTGTTTCTCTGTGTCTGATATATAAAATACAACAAAACACTGTTGCATGTTCAGTAGTAAAGGTGATGATTTGTACTTGATGTGTTTTGTTTAGGCTTGTGTTTGTGTGCGAGCTTGTCTTTGTTTCTTTCTAGTTTAGACCTTAGAATGATTTATGGATATATTGTGTAAGTTAGAACACTTTTTCAGAAGACACTAATGTATGCAGAACATTACTCAAATGCAGCTGAACAGGTGATTGTGTATGTCTGTACATCTTAAGCATTTTTCTCATAATCTCTTGCCTTCCAGAAATGTTTTTTTTTCCCCCGCCCTCTGTACAAAACTAGTGAAGGAAGTGGGGTGACATTGCTGTTAGTGGTTTAACTAAACTATTTGCAGCCACTTTTCCTTATCTCGAAGGGATAACTTGTGCCTGTCTCACTGCCTTGTTCTTAAGCATTGCTGCATATGCAGAATGGGGATCGTTAAAACAAGCTTTTTAGATCCTTTGTGATAGTGAGCACATGGAATGTCAAGCTTTTTCTCAGTTCTCAGTAAAGTCTGAGTGATGTCCTCGACGTGGAAAGTGTGTTACCTTGCTTGAAGCACTAAAAAGTTGCACATCTCTTTGGAGGAGTCTTATTAGCTCCTTTTGTAATAATTTAAATTAATTTTATTTCATAAATGCCAGTATATTCTCTTCTCAGTTGTAGGAGTTAGTCTAAAAGTGACATCAGTCTAAATGGTCATGCACTGCTCTATCCAAGTTATATTAAAGAATAAAAGGTTTTCTGTTCCTAATTTCAGCATAAGGAATTTGAAATGCCTGTGTTTGGATTTGTCTTCTAATGTAGTATGCATGTTTATATTGATAATACTAATGTATAGCTAGATAACGTGTCAATAAACATCTTCAGAGCTACAGGAGAATCCTTTATATTGGTAAAACCTATCTTAGTTGCTGTATCTGATGAAGAAGGGAGCAAAAAGATAAGAGGTGATCTTTCTTCCAGATCTCCTAGCTCTTACACTTACTATGCCAAGGCCCCTGGGGGATCCTGGCAGTGAGCTTTCTGAAGTTCTGAAGGGTTGTGACACAGGTCACTGTAGTTCTGCCGATGGAGACCAGTCTGGGGTTGGCCTGTGCAAGTTGTCCTACTTTTGCTTACCCTTTGGTTCTGGGTGTTGCCACAATAAATGCTTATAAATGAAAAATTCATCTGCTTTCCTTTTCAGTTTCTTAAAGTACTCTTGTAATGCAATACTTCGGTCTGCTTTTTTAGGAAGCTGCATTCTGGATCTAGAAGGTGTGTGGCTACTGGAAAGCACTAAGAGCTGTGTTAGAAAGGGATTTTGCACCTAATTGAAAGGGGGTTTGTTCTGGGAGTTAACAGTGCAAGACTAGAAGCAGTAAAATTGAAGCAGTTTTTGGAACCGGGAGGAGTCTGTGTGTATATGTGTGTGTTACAGAAATAAGGATTTGGAAAATAGTTCAGTTCCTCTGCAAGCACAGAAATCACCAGGCGTAGGCTTTGGTAAGACAGGGCTGGCTTGCACTGTTGTTAACTCATTGAATGAAGCTACTTTATTTATACTCTCACCTTGAATATGAGCAACAAAGGTTTACCTCAGCATAATAGGCTAAACCTCTCAGGGAAAATGATATAAAGATTCTCTTGCCCATTTTCTCATCTGTAGGAGGTCATTCACTTCCTCACTCCCTGTTGTCTGTCAAGGAGCTTTTCTGGTCGAAGCTGGTCACTGGCACATCGTTGGAATTCCTATTAACTGATGGAGGTGGTTTTTTCCCCTGCCTGTGGATGGAGAAGTATTGCAGGTGTATGGAGTGCCTGCTAACTTGAAAATACCGTAGCCAAAGGACTCTTGGCTATGGTGTGTTCTTTGGCTTTTACTATTTATACTGCACGGGTGTAGAAGTATCTGTAAATATTGGAGAAATACAGCAGAAAGTAAACAAGAATTTTCTCCGGTCAGATCGGATCTCTGACTCTGGGGAGTTGTCCTGATCTCTGACTCTGGGGAGTTGTCCTGATGTTCACCGTTGTTAGGGCTCTTGTGCAGCCTCAGCCTCCTGGGGGAGCTTGGGTGTGAGGAGCTGTATTTTAGTCAGACCTTCCTGGGCTCAGTTCAGTCTTTCCCATCTCCTACTCCCTTCCCTCACGTTCCTGAGATGCCAATTACTGTCCTGCCCAGGAAGTACGGCTGTCACTCCTTTCCTGACTCATCCTCATTTTCTGGCTTTCCAGTCTTCCCCCTTCTGCTTTCCTCCCTCACCTCTTGAAAAATGTGAATAGCCTCTGGGGAGCCCAGGTGTGCAGTCAAGTCCTGGCAGTGCATGGCATCCGATCTCTCTGCTTGACTAAGCCATTACTGTGCTAGGAAAAGGTGTCTTTAGTCTAAAGCTTTCCCACACACTGAACCTTACAGGTTCTAATCTATCAAATATACTTCATATAAGTGAAGGCTTTGGGGTTTGATGGCATCATGTACAGCAGCAGGTACATCTAACCCCGAGATTATTTGATGTAGGTAGCCTAGGAAGAAGGGTGTGGTCAAGGCTCTTTTTCCAAAGATATAGTGGCATTTAATGGATATTAAAACCACTTGTGAATTGGATTCATAAACTGTAAAGTGTATCTCTAAAAAAAATTCTGAATTGAAGTTTTTTTACTTTAAACTGAAAATGCTTTTTTAAATATGTGAGAGCCGACAAGGAAAGCATTGTTGGCAATTGGAGCATGAGTCAGAGTTATCAGGAGTGATGCTTAATGGGAAGCCTACTTACAAGGTGCAAAGTGCAAAGAATTACCTACTAACATTACTCGCTAAATTCAGCAACTAAATGTGAACTTGAAAGCTGAAGCCAGACATCAGCAGATCTTGAACATCCTTTGTGATCAACACTGTTCTGGAAGGGTCAGAAGGACTACAGAGTAGGTCTGATGCTCTGCTCTCCTGTCATCTGGGTGATTTTTTTCAGCTGCCAGAAATGTCTGGTGAAAGCCACTTCTGGCTGTCAGGGGAACAGTACAATGGCTTTGAGATGGAATGATGAGACATGTCTTTCTTTAGCCTCCTTCGTCAGAAGAAGGGGACATAAATTGTTTATGCAAAAGCACATGCTTCTAGAAGCTATTTTCATGCTTTCTTCAGCAATCTGAAGTCTAAATGAGAGGTTTTTGTTGGCATCCTTCAAACTGGACTGGCAATCTCACAGTGAGTCGCTGCACTTGTCCTTGTAACAGGAAATGTGGGGCTTTTTTTCTTTGCCAGCTCAGAACCACTCACTGAATCACTGTCATCAGCTGAGCCTGAGTTTGTAACCACTTCTCGGTCAGCCTTGTCTAATTTAAGTGTTGAAGTCATACTTAAGTCTGAACAGTGCCGCCTGATACCCTTTATAAAACAAAGGAAATGTTTTCAACACACAGAAAGGTTTAAAGTCTTTCTTGCTTGTGTCTTATGAAATATGCTGTCTGATGTTTGATCTTACACCTAGGACAGTCTTCTGCTTTCAGTCTAACATTCCACAGTATTTGTGGGGCTTTGAATTCTAGGCAGCTTACCAGCACTGTTATCTTTTGCAGTGATTGATGTCTTTTCCTGTGCTTTGAGTTGGATGTTGCTAATAGCAGAAATACAAAAAGATGGAAGCTGGGACCTCTTGTCAGTAATGTATTTGCAGTGCCAAGCGGTAGTCAAGAGCTTGTCTCATCTTGTTTTGGTTTGGTTTTTGGTTTTTTTTTTTTTACTGCCTTGAAGGATACAAGTCTGCACAAATGCCTAAGAGCTTCCAAATTTGCTTTTGCAATAACTTTTAACCCTGTGTTATTCCCAACTTAGTGAAGAAGGGCATGGATACAAAGTGTATTGGAATTTCTTTTAACAAATGCTGCCAACACATTTGAAGTTCTTGGGGTTGTGACACACTGATAGCTCATTTGGTGTGAGCTACTGCTCTGAGGGGTTAGTAGGAAGATTCCAAGGACAAAAGTTTACCTAGATATTTTAAATTGTGGTTCTTCTGGCACATACTAGCATGTACACCTCCTCATCACCTGGGGCTTGGACTATCTAATTGCAGATGTTTTGGTATAAGAACTGGAAAATACTTCATTTGCTAAGTGGAAGCAGTGCTCTTAAGGCATATTGAAGAATACTTTTACTAAACCTAATCTTAAAGACTATTTCACGGGACTCAAAAGCAAGTGCATGCTTTTGAGGATTTCTTTTTTTTCTTTCAGTGTTTGAGAAGTGTTTGATTTGCTTGTTTCTCAGTCACAAAAGAATTTGTTTTCCTGTACTGGTTGGTCCCCAACTGTATTCAGTACATACCTAAAGAGAGGGAAATGTGCAAACATATTTATGACAGTAGTTGAAAAGTCATACTTATGCCACAGATGTACTTAAATTAAATGGGGAATTTAAAATTTGTTGAGATTCATTTCATTTCTTGCTTTCAGAGTGCAGAGTTATTAGCTGTATACGTAGTCTGAATCAGTAATAAATTCTATAGTATCTTCTGGTAAGGCCTATGAAACATGGATTTTGTGTAATTATTTCTGCTATCTAAATATAGATCATGTTTTTTAAGGAATTAATGATAGGATGCAAATATCTATGAAAAATAATTAGTCACAGGAATTCATTGTTACATTAGACCCTTGGATCATAATTAGTTCTCTATTTTTTTGTTGATTCTTGATAGTGCAGTTTTTATGAAAGGCAGTTAAACTGACACACTATTCCTGTCAGGAAACTTTTGATATCTTTCCTACCACAATTTGATTTAAAAATTTGGATCCGATGCAAACCGGTGAATTACAAAGCATGATTTTGTTACACATGGCTTCTGTACCACATCCAAACTTGATTAGTTTCTGAATTGCCTTAATCAATGGAAACAAATATTTTACTGTGCCAATAAAAATATAGTAGTTCCTCTAATAACAGAATTACTTCAGCTGGTTTTTTTTGTCCACCTAAAAACTGTGCCTTATGTGCAGTCATGTTTCCACAACTTGACGCAGTGTTGTTGGTAGCCTCCAAAGCCTTTTTCAGTGCTTCCCCTCAAATTTAAGTATACCCTGGGAACTGCTATGTTGGTTAGTAATTGCTACATTCAGCAAACCAAAGATTCCTACAGAAAACATTCTGGGCTTCGCAGTGGAAAAGCAAAAATAGCTTCTCAGAGTAGGGCAATTTGGATGTTTTCAGTTTTTGAGGGGATCCTGGCTGGGTTTTGTGTAACCTGCAAGACTTGAGTAGACTGGAGTAAGGTGCCTTTTTGGAATTGGTTTGCCCTGGCAGAGAGGGAAGCACAGGCTTGCTGCTACAGGGGAGCAGCATAAACCTGCTGGGGAATCTATTGCAAAGCAGCTAAAAATGCATCAGTCCATCCTGAGCTGTACCCAACCTGTCAGCATTTCTTGCTCTGCTGTGACCGTTTGCTCTGCAAAGCACCTCTTCCTGCTTTTTCCTCAAGTAGCTGGGAATTCCTAATGGCAGGTGTCTGAAGGCCACATTTGCTGGTTGCACTAGTGAAGAGTGGCATTAGCACACAGGACTCGTGTGGGGAGGGACATTTTCCTTCCTCCTTCCAGCTGAGTGCTGGGACTCAGCAGCTCCTCGGGGTGTGTGTTCAGTGTTCCATACTTACTGATGGTTGAGGGCAAAGTCCCTGCAGGAACAGTGTTCCAAGGCCCATGCTGTTGGATGATTATAGGTTATAGGAATAGATTGCCAGCAAATAGACTTTGCCCTTGAAGTTGGAGTAATTTCTACAGATTATGCTGTTTTGTTGTGGTTTTTTAAGAAGAATTAGGCTTGACGCGGGGGAAAAAAGTGAACTGGGATGTTTTGTTACAGATGGAGATCCTGTTATGGCACTGTGTACGTCTGGGGAGGTCTGATTTGAGGTTTGACCTTAAAAGATCAAAAACTTGAGCGCCATTTAAAGCAGAGTTGGGAGTGGGGAGAATGACTTCATTGTAGGAGAGGCCACTGCTTTTGCTGTTTTACTTGTTTTTTGTCTCAGCATTGAGTTGCAACCACAGAATTGGAGGCAGAAGCCATTTTCAGATGAGAAAGAAGACAGGGATAGGTCTTGAGCAGAGTAAGTCAGATCAGAAGTGTACCTACAAGTGAAAGAGGACTTGACAGTGCCTGAGTATCCAGTATGTGAAACTCGAGATAAAGTTGAGTACCTGTTTCTGGCAGCTAAGCCTGGTTTCTTAAGCAACTTAAATATCTGTAACTGTCACTCTCGTCTCACAGCACTATGTAATATGTTTCTATATGGCAATAAAGGACTAGATCCACTGTATTGGAGAAAATAAGAGTTTGCCCAGTTTGATACCTGCTTTAAATAACAAGTCATATGTGGCTAACAAAACTTACATTTTAATAAAACTGGGTTCTGTTGTGGTTTTAAAAAAGTGTATACAGTATTGGAGATTAATCTTCTAGCTTGAAGCTGCCTACAAACACACAGAATATCTGTTCTCTACAGGACTTACTACAGTCTCCACGGACCTTGACCTCAGTGTCAGGAGTATGTAATGAAGTGTGTGAGCCTCTTGAGGGGCTACAGGGTGGTTGAACTTCAGTAGCACATAGAGAATGGATTATTTCACATAGATAGTATTAATGTTAACTGACAGTTTTAATATTGAAAGGAGTACTTAGTTTCCCAGTTCTTAGTACCCAGCTGACTGCTCCAGAAGCCTTAACACTGTTCCCATGAGTACTGTTTGCTAAAGCTTGTCTAGTGGTACATAGGAATTCTGGTTCCAGGGCTCTTAATGCCTGAAATACCAGCACACCCAGTCCACAGAGACCTGATCTCAATATGCAGAAATAAGTTCATGACCAGCAGTGGTTTCTTCCTGTCGTTTATTTTGTTTTTATTCTTGGTTCGTTCTAGGAACACTTGAGAGGAAACAGGAGAGCAGTGGCTACTTATTCCCATATTTGGTATTGTTCTAGACAAAATGAACAGCCTTCACTAAAGGAGAGGGGTAATACAGTGTTTCTGGACAATCTGACCTACCTCCAGCCATGGCTTAATCGTGGCAGAGTCACACTGAGTCTGTTTTCTTTGCAACTGTGAACAGTGCAGTTTTCTGCATGGAGTGACAGTGATGCTGAGCAGTTCAGTGGCACCAGAGGGCTGCATTAAGACAGGTGGGACTGAATCTTGACAATATTAAAAGCCTGTCTTTACAGTTACAAATCCTTGTTCTCAGGTGGAGCTTCCATTGGTCTACACATTAGTAGTGGTGTATTTTAAATGATAAAAAGAGTTGGAATTAGTGGAGGTTACTAAGTACATGTAGTGAAATGAACACTCAGTCTTTAGTGGAAAAGGAAAGAATATTTAGAGCATCAACTCAGTTGCACCTCCTGACTTGCTCCTTGATTTTTTTCCTGAGACCTGTACTTGTAAAGGTTCCTGTCTTCTGTACTTCAGTACAGATTTGGGGGTGAGGAGGGAACCATAAGCCTTAAATCTGTTTTGTTAAATGGTCACTAATAAAGCTAATGTACACAGTAATAAATACAATGTATTTCAGAAATGCATTGTAATCACTAGAAATGTAGTCCCTACTTCCTGCTGGAATAGCTGCCTTACCTGATTCCGTGCAACTCGCCAGTAAAAAGATAAAGTAATGATGGCAGATTTTGATCTTTAGTTTAGAAGTCCTGAGCTTGACATTTTCGTTTTAAGTATTGCAATGTGTACTTAGACTAAATAAATGCAGCTGCATGTCAGACTGCCTAAAATTAAGCTATTGTGGATACAGTCTTGACAGAACTAAAAACTTCCAGTTCTGGATAAGAAAGGAATGTCTGAAATCCACCCAGAAGAGCAGAACACAATGCACAACTTTAAATCCCTGTTTCAGTGCCATAGGATAAATTTATAGACTTAGCTTTTTTTTTTTCTAGTCCTGAGTGTTTCTTTTGGGAAAGGAATTTGAGAGCTGTTTATTCTGAAAACAGTGTTAGTGGTGTGAAAGATGACAAGTGCTGAAGCGAGTATATTTGGGCTGTGCTGGCAGTACAACCTGTACCCTTAATGTATAGGCAGGTACTTCATAAACCTTCTGCCGTCACTGAGGGTTTTCTGAAGGTAGTAGTTTGAATGTTATGGAGAAGCATGTCGTTACCACAATTAATGAATTAGTCATGAGGAGCTGTTTAGTGTGACACACCTCGAGAGTGTTCACCTGCTGAAATCGGGTTTTCTTTTGTTCAGATAATTTCCTAATGATACAGCAGGCTGAGGCGTTCTTGCACCCGAGGCCATTAGGTAACTTTTTCACTTGACTTGTCCCATACATGGGGCTGTTCTCAGACCAGAATACATTTACTATTAAGCACTCAGCAGGCTTACCCTGCCGCTGTATGGGGGGGTTTCTTTGTGGCTGAGTGTGGCTGGAGTCCAGCCTGGGACTGGAGGGACAAAGCAAAGGGAATCGCTCCCGGCAGTTTGATCCTCACCCACCCACTGCGGTTTGTACGAGGCCTCTGATACTCGAGAATGGTTAAAGAGCTCATAACTTAGTACGGGGAAAGAGGCTTCAATCACAAATACGAGTAGTAACTTTCTACTGTTCTAGAAGCACTTAAGGCTCTGGGGAGTTCTTCCTAGTCTGCACTTCAAATGTGTAGGTGGCGAGTCAGTGACTGTGTTGTTATCTACCTCTTGGGAGGCAGCTATGCTCATGAGTTTTGCAGCTGAAGCAGACAGTGTGTTATTGGAAGACTATCCATTTTTATTTCAGATTATTTTACCTGATGTTATTTTAGCTGTATCTGATTCTTTTACAATCAGATCTCAGAGTTAGAAGTCAGGATTGCTGTGGTAGTTTTTTAATTTATTTGTTGGGTTTTGTTTGTTGTTTTTTTCCTCAGGGCTCTGCAAGTATTTTGTCATTCTGCTCTTTACAGGTGTGGAGTAGTAGATTAACTATAAAATACTAATCCTGTTGCTGTTTGCTCATTGAGACTGCAGGTGTACAAACAGGAAAAGAAAAAACAAAGGGGAAGTTAATATTATCTGATTGCCAAAACAAAGAAGCACCAATTTAGTAGCTAAAATTAAGTTCAAGCTGGTAACAGGATACAGTGAACAATGAAGCTACATTCTGTAGCTAATTGTGTCCTTTTAGGGCTTGTTTTGCAATTATACTTGGCCAATTGAAACTCTTGAGGGGAGTAGAAATCTACCTCATTTAAATGAACCCACTTAATTTTTATTTTTTTTTTGCATGATACCTCAGTGAGATGCCTAGTCACTTGGTATTTTTGAAGACTTGGGAATATATTCAAGAACTAACATTACCTAGCTTTTTTTAAAGGTGGTGTTTTAAGTCAGGACAGGTCAGGACATTGCAAGTATTAGAATTGTCAGGTGGGAGGAGTACTTATTTTTATTCCATCCATTTGCTACTGTAGCTGTAATAAGACATACAGTTTTCTCCTTTATTCCTATTCCTGTCTTCCAGTCTCTAGTGTGACTGTTGAGAACCTCACTGAAGTACCAAAGCTGTGCAGAGCCTTTGTGATCACCATGGATGATGTTTTGTTCTTGTGCTATTTTAATAAGGACATCCTGGGGTATATATCTAAGGGTCATGTTCCTAACACCTGCCACGGACTCTGTTGTGGAGCCTAAATTATCTACAGTGTGTGAGGGGGCTGGAATCCTCTGCTGGTTTTGACAGATAATATGTGCAAACTACATGGTGCCCCCTGTGATGGAAGTATGACATGGTCCACAGCAGGCTGAGTGACAGACCCTACTTTCTCAAACGGGAACAAGAACAAGGGAAATGTATCTAAGCAGGAATGGTGGAATGGTCTGGGCTGGCAAGATGGTGGGAGCTTTGTCTGATCCAGGCAAGCTGCTTCTGTTTGCAATGTGAAGTTCTGCTCTACCTTGGTAGTACTCTTTCTGGCTGTTTTATAAGCCTCCAATATTGCTGATGGAATTGGTTCAGCCTAACACCTTCTCTGAGTCTAACCTTGTATAGGAAACCTGTGCTTGTCCTCCTTCCTGCTGATCAGCCATGTGACTTTGAAATAATAGGCCTGACTCTGGTCTTACCTCTCATCTTCTGCCGTTGTCTTCCTGTCCTTCTACAATCTTTACCTTTCAGTAAGCCTTCACAGAGGTCTTCTGTCTTCAGCTGCAAATCCCAAAGAGCATGCTGCAGTTTGTTACAGGCTTCCAGGGGGATTCTGGGACTTAGTCTCTTAAATGTTAAATAGCGTGTAATGTGATGTCTAAGTTATGCTTTTAGTAGTAGTTCTAAACAGGCTTAACCTTGCTCAGGCAACAGTGTATGTACACTGGATCATTTTTCTGGTCCTTTTTAAAGTGCAGATTTCCATGGCATTACACACTGAAGGGAAACCTGCAATGAAACACGTTGTACAAAGGCAGAGAAGCTCTATTTTGTACTTTGCAATAAGGTCATGGAGATCAAAGTGGATGTACAGATGTTATTTGTACATTTGTAATTCATGAACCTGGTTATGTGAATAAGTCATGTTATTGTTTAAATGCCTGTATGTGACGTGACTTTAGATTAAAACTTATTTTTTATCTTCCTTGGAATCCTAACAGTTACTGCTGCGGAGTGTTGGAGAATTTTTAGAAGTGCAGTAAAACATATACACAATTGGTGCATTAGCCCTAAATTGGCAAAACACCACTGAGGATAGATCCCTGGTAAAAATCCATGGAATAGCTGGTGTTAAAAATTGCCTGTATACCAGAGACCACAAGTGTGTTTTAGAAGACACAAGAAAGCCTTTCTGTGATGCTGACTGTTACTGGAGGGGTTAAAAATGCAGAGCATTTTTTGAACCTGCTGTCAACACTACCTAGAAGCAATACTACAGCTGCTTTAGAACTGGACTCAACCCTTACTTGAAAAATGTTCCATGACACCTTTATTCCCTACAAATAACGAAAATCTCTCTGACATCTAATTTGCAAGGTGTTATCCCTTTTGATAGCTCTTCTGCTGAACCGGTGGGCAATTACTGACTCATCCATGACTAAATTACTACTCTTCTCTCTTTAGAATTTGGGCATTACCTGATGCTCTCCCATGCAAGAACTGTGTAAATCAACCCTTGCTAAACACTGGGACTTGACAGGAGCAAACTGCAAAGCAAGATAGCTGCAGGCTCTTTCTTTCTGTGTTTCGGTGGAAACAAAATGATTCTGGCTGTCAGACATTGCACAAGGAGTATGCAGAAGCACATCTGCATATCTAATGGTTTGATTCTTTAATGCACAGATTTTAAGAGATGCTTTTGTTAACTGGATGAGACATACTTAGCTGCACCACACAGTTTTTCATACAGTTGTAGGAGAAACGTTTTCATAATGTTTTGTAGGAGAAAGAAAAAGGCTCAGGCAGAAGGCTGGGATGGGAGATCACATGCCTGATGTATGATGTATTTTTTCACTATTGCTACACATAGAACTGTACATGTTCACAGGGAACCCTGTAGAAAACAAGCTTTTCTCAGTTATGTCCTCAGGCTTGGGGCTGTCCTGGGCAGAGCTGGGAGCTGGACTTTTGTGGATCTCTTCCAAGTCAGGATATTCTATGATTCTGTGGCATCAGCCAGGATTTTTGAGAGTGGGAGTGTGAACTCTAAACCTGTGTTGCTCTATGACCAACCTCAGGGCTTCAAATCCCACCTCATTTGCTGAAAGGGCTAAAGCATTCCATGCCTTGTGCCTTTATTCCCTTTTCCAGCATATGCTGTAAGTCCTGCAGGCAGGATAGCATGTGCCCTCAGGTGACCTCGGTGGGGTGAGTGACCCACCCACCCCTTCTGAGCACCAGTGCTGCACCCAGGAGCATTGTCACCCAGGAGGTGATGTGGCTGTGAGCTGTGTGCTTTCCCCTGGCTTAACTCCTGGTCTGCAGCTACTTCTAAATGCTTCACTAGTGAGAGAAAATGTTATGTTTTAAAACCAAACAGTCTTTCACTAAATTAAATTGAAGTGAAATCAATACACATCTGAAATGTTAGAATGAGATCTTTTGGTACTGTATATAAAAATTTATTAGGAAACTATAAAGCTGGGTTATTCACCCTGCTATTAAAAAGCCTAACTTGATGAAGCATTCCAGTGCACACAGGCTTTGGGTTACATGTTTCTGCATTTAAATACAACAGAACCTATGGGGGGGCATTTTGTGTTGCTTGCAAACAAGGTGCAAATTTTACTAAATAACAGTTCCTACTGGTGAGTTCTTTTTCATTTTGAAAAAATCTGAAGAAAAAACCCTGAGGTTTTCCTTAATTAACATAGGTGATTCTGATAGCTTTTGTTAACTGGTTGTATTAACTATGGAGTGAGTTTGAAATACTAAAAATTGTATTCCCAATAGCAACGTAGGAAAGACTTGCAGATTGGTTCAGTTGCTGGCAGCCTTTATACCTTGCTTGTTTTAAAAAAAAACAAACAAACAAAGAAAAATCTACTCGTGTAAGGAGTTGTTCTGGTCTTGTTGGATTTGGTCTTATTTGGCTTAGTTTTGCTGATACTCTTTTGTTTATGTTTGCAAAAAGTTACCTTGGAGGATATTTGAAGATTCATCTCTATAAGGAACAAAACAAACTGTCCTTCACTTCAGTGTGACTTATTAGATGGAATCTGTAATATAAGGTTTCTGTAAGTCATCTGAAATGTGAGACAAGGAAAAAAACTTATCATGTGTGAATTGTGTCCTTTTATTTTTTTTTAATTTATAAAAAGGACACTATCTTTAAAAATGGATAGGCTACCTCCAAATTGTCTTTCCATGCAGTCCTGCAGAGACACACTTAGGTGACCTAGATGCTTTCTGCAGAAGCAAGGGGAGAATGATTTTATTTTCAACAAAGCTTAACTAGGCGTAAATAAAACTGGCAGGTTAGTACAGATACCTGGATATTTCATGATTCTTTGTTCTTCTTTAATTGTGTTGTTCATAATTAGAAGAATTTTGGTTTTGAAAACCTCAATGAGTTTCAATATTTTAGGTGTTGAATAATTCATGCTAAACGTTGTTTACACACTGTTTATGGCCCCAAAGAGCCTCAAGCAATTTCTTAGAAAAAGACTTTACCACATTCCTTTATTTGAATTATTCTCTGGTTAATAACAACATTTAGACACAATGATCTTGGCAAAATCTGAGCAGTGCTTATGCAAAGACTGGTACTCTGCTGAGCTCAGTGTTGTGTTGTTAGGGCTGCCCAAGTCTAAGTCAGGACTGGGAGCTGCCTCTTCTGAGCCATTCTCGAGGACCCCTGAGCTCTGGTTTACTCACTGCTTAGGAAACCAAAGGTCAGCTGAGGAGGGATGACTATTGCTCACAGTTAAAAGGGACAAAACCAGGCAGCTGTGGAGTAGGAGAACAAGCAGTTATCTTGGACAACTTGAAAAAGGAATAAAGCTCTTTGGCCATCCCAGCAACTACAGTGAAAGCCCTGAAAATGTACCTGTAGGTTTAGGATTACCCAGATGCTGATACAGCATGTTGAGCCCTTAGCCCTGGGGAAGCCTGTGGAAAGTGTCAATGTTTCTTAAGCAGTTGGTTTTTGGTATCACCCCTGGAATGCTCCCAGCACTTCTGTTTTCCTTCTGGCTCTTACTTTAACTTGTGGGTCCCTCAGTGTTTCTAGGTCAGGTGTGAGGAAGGCAAAGGAACTAGCATGGAAGGAAACTATATTGGAAGGATTTGTCAAAGTTCATGACAATCCTGTGCAGAGGAATAGGAACTGAGGTGAAGTTGGGCTCCCGTGGGTACCTGTTCAGGGAATATCTGCCCATCTGCATGCCTCACCCACGCTGGTGGAGCACGGCTGAGGGCAACGCTCCTCCTGACACCCTGGTATGGCCTAAAGTACAGCTGGTACAGCTACAGGCATTGCCTTTGGGTCACATTTTTAGCACACTACTTCAAATTGTATTTCTTTTCATCAAGATGGAGTCAAAGGCAGCATTTATGGCACAG
The DNA here is from genome assembly GCF_001715985.3 of Manacus vitellinus. Lineage (NCBI taxonomy): Eukaryota > Metazoa > Chordata > Aves > Passeriformes > Pipridae > Manacus > Manacus vitellinus. The sequence goes on along the minus strand of NW_021939189.1, from coordinate 14,710,974 downwards.
CTGAAAGACTTTGAGCTGCTCCTGTGGTCCTGACGGGGTCATAAGGAGTGTGTTGTTTAGCAAGCTGACACATAAGCTTAGAAGAAACATACTTGAGTGCAAGTTGGTTTTTGAGCCAGAATTTTATTTTTAAAGAAACACAAGTCTTGTCTGTAATATGGAGTGTAAAAAAAGGTAAAGCTTGCCTCTACGAACTTTAGTGTAATGAATTGCAGCAGCCACAAGTGAAAGGATTTTGATAATCTGAGCATCTGGTCGTGTCCAGGTTTTTCTGGGGTAGAAGGAACAAAACAGTATTCACTGAACAGCTGTCTTGTCTGAATCAGATGAAAAGTAACTCAGCTGATTTTAGTTTATACTTTATTGTTTTTTTCAGTTTATGTGGGTTTGACTCAGAGGTCAGAATTCAAATGAGCCCAGAAGTTGAAAGCATCACGAGCATTTAAGTTTAATGTGTGTTCATGTCAAAGCCCTGCAAACCAAAGTCTTCAGCCACAGTTCAGTATCTAAGACTTAAGTTGTTTTTCTCAATTCCCCTAATTTCGAAACCTTGTGATTCAGCCTGAATTTCAACTGTTCTAGATTTTCGTTATGAAGGTTAGGATTTTACTTAAGATATAGAAATGGAAAATTAGAGGGGAAAGAAAATGCAGCATCACACTGCACCACTACAGAGATTCTTTCAAATAAAATTAGGGCATTTATCTGCAGTTGTCTGCAGCAGTTTTTCCTGAAAACCAACACTTATCTTTTCACAGAAATAGTTTGAAACCTATGTATATTTATGATGCTGATGCTGAATTACAAAGTCTAACAGGCATTGCAGAATTATGCAAAAGACCAGATTTCCAAGTCGGTGGTAAAGTTGCAGGTTTTGTGAAACAGCTTCTTTGGCATCTCTGCTCAAAGCATGATTATGCCAATGCAAGATCTGTGAGACTGAATCTAATACATGTCCTGATAGTATCAGCTTCTCTCAGCAAATGTGTGAAGAATGGTAGTTTGCAAATAGTGTGCTTGTTCACACATCTGGTAAAACCTATAGCTATGGAGATAACTAATTTGGACATCCAGCTTTCATTTACCTTTCTTTCTTCAGTAATAATTTGAATGCTAGATAGTAACATTAAACAGTCCAACATACTAAAAAAAATTTGAGGGGAAAGAGCTGCTTCTGTGCTAAAATCTGTATTTCGTAGACTAATAGGAGCTATCACTTTGCCTATTAAGTGAATTTCTGCCCATAATAAAATAAAGGTGCTGGAGGTGTGGGGATCATATACCTGCACTGGTACAGCCCAGATAATACCCATGGAGGCTCAGTCTGATGGCTGTTGATGGTTACATTAAAAATCTTGGGCCAGACACTTTTCTTACATATTTCAGTTAATAACCATGGTGTTTCACTAGAGTGGAATGAAGTCTTCGTATTTCCAGTGCATTTCTATGTTTCCATCTTTTTGGAATTTCAGCTGCATTGGCAGAATGCAGTGAACTAGTTAGGTGAGAACATGTATATTAATTCATAGTGTTATTTTGCTGGGTGACTTATGAATTATTATTAAAATAAGTTTACAGAGCCAGGATAAAAGCTTAATACAAATTAGAATAAATAATTTGAAGAATGGGATCTGACAGGAAGAAGATATGACAACTGTATGAAATCTTAAGAAGGCTGGGTTATTCAGAAATATGTTCAAAGACTAGCATTCTTCTCCTATTGACTTGCAAGATATTGTAATAAAAGTGAGTGAAGTAAAACTGGCATATTCATTGAATGGCAATAACCTAGTTATTCTATACAACCAAAGTGTGGCATGCTGGTTTTTAACATAGTTTCTTCTCAAAGCTGCCCTGGACTGGATAATCAAAGCTGCTTTAAAAAAGTAATGAAATGGCAAATATTAACTTTATGAATAATGTGCATGTGGAAGATAATCTGGTTATGGGACTATATCTCTTATGGACAGTCAATGGGACCTGCTTGCCCTGGTGTAGTGTAATTGTTGGTTGAAATACAAATAAAGCCTTGACAAAGAATGAAGCTGTGAATGAAGTTGTCTCCTGGCAGAGATGAATGTTCAGCTGAGAAACTGGGTTAGTATCTGCTTGAGTCTTCTGCCCAGAGTGTGAGATTTGTTGGGCCTGATGCTTCTCCCAAGGTTTTGCTTCCTGTCGTTTTTTGATTAACAGCAGCTTTTTGGGAGTTGATGTGAACTTGCATATTTGGTCCATTGCAAAGATGTGTAACTAATTCCTGAGGTGGAATGCTCAAGGAAATTGTCATTTGTGTTTATGTAATAATTAATCAAGGAAATGTTTATATCTTCATATGCTGAAATAATATTAAGGTTGGATTCTTTAAAAGAGTTAAATTAAAGGTTTAATCAGCATATCAATTACCCTGTCTCCCACAGTGTTTGAATTAAAATCTGATTTTTGCAGGAATATCAAAACATGAAAGCTAATAAAAAGGACTGGGGTTGAGCCACCCTCCTGTTACCACCCAGGTGCCGGCTCTGCTGTAGGTGAGTGAGCACCACTCCCTGAGCCTTTCCCTGCTGCTCTGAGTCAGTGCTACTGCAGTAAACAGGAGTCCTCCTGGAGGCCTGGAGCTGTTGCTCTTTACTCAGCACTCTGTGAAATTAAAATAAACATAGAAAGCAATTTTTACATCAGAATCTCCCCCACTGTGGAGTTCCTCCTGCCACCCCAAACAAACTTCTCCTGCCACTGTCCCCAGTGAGAGGAGTTGGCAGCTCACGTGTGCCATGGGGATATTGGTGTGTAGGGAGCACTCCTGAGTGAGCAATAAAAGCCCTTCCCTGCACATCCCACATCCCAGTGCCACAGCTGTCCAGTGCCACGGGACTGGGGACCTGGAGCTCTCCTTGTTCAGGTGTTCCCCCCTGAGTACAGTGACCTATAGTCTCCAGAGCTCTATATCTGATCACAGACCAACAAGACTATGCAGCTCTTTAATCCAACGTGAAAGTAGATATTCTTGAAGCCATCTGATTGGGAAAATCCTATGTAAACCTAACAGTGTATCTTGGAATTCTGCAGGCAGGTCTTTGGCAAATAAGCTGTTTATCACAGACACCACCCTGTACACAGAGCAGTGATTGTCTTGTATTGATTGCCCCACTTCTCCCAGTTGAAACTATGCATACAGGAGGGCAGGACCCAGTTGGGAAGATCAAAGCAAATATCTCAAAAATTGGTGAAGTTTAAACCGGTGACCACTCTGGTGCCTGGGCTAGGAAATGAGCAGTTGACTGCATGTCTTACTTTTGGTATCAGAACAGTTAAATGTTATAACTCTGAGCAGTTCATGGCACTAATAAAGTTTTGTGGTGTCAGCACAAAGGTGCTTTTTGGTACATGCTGTTGAAAACTCAGTCTTGGCCACAGTTATCTGCTGTGTTGCAGCTTTTGCAGTTTCATCATGCCTGTTGCAATAAAGAGTGTTTTTCTCTAGCCTGAACTGCCACAGGCATGTGACGACATGACACTCTCCACTTAAAAAACCTGAGATTTATAGTCCCTCTGGTTTGTAAATAAGTTCAGAAAATGGCTGTCTTTATACCTAAAAGGAAAAAAATAAAAAACAAACCAAGCAGTCACTCAGCTGTAGTTTTTCCAAAATATTTTAAATTTCTGTGTAATTCAGGAGGATGTGCTTATTTTAGAAATCAGTCTTTCAATTTTTGCGGAGTTGCTACGTACTTTTACTCAGCTAGATGAAGCTGTTAGCATAAAAACATCTTGTTTGATATTCCTGATTAAAAACAGTATTAAAACAAGGTCTGTAATCTGCCCAGCCTGTTGTATTCTTACAGTCCATTAGCAATTGCTGAGGGCAAACAAAATCACCAAAGTGCAGTTGTTCAGTGATTTATTGAGAAGTGTAACTAAAAATACCAGCTCTAAGTATTTTTTTTAGAGTATAGTATCTTGCCACTTATAATTAAACATCGAATTGATTATATAAACATTTGTTGTTGGGAATGAGATCTTTTCAGTCATTGGAAAGTGCTGGTGACATTAGAGATTGATTTAGATGCAGACACAGTGTATTTGCTGTAGCTGGTACTCTTCTGCTACAATGGAGTACTCCCTAAATGGTGTTTTAACAGGAGCTGTTTTAATCCCTGGAAATTCTACAAATTCTGTAATGATTTCCACACCTTTTAATACTTGCAAAAATGTGTTGATTTATCCTTTCATCCTTCAGCCCTTACCAATTTAAATACTAAGTAATTCAGAAATACTGCCATGCTCTTAATTTTGCATCCTGCATAGATAAAAAGAAGCAAAATCTGCAGCTAAGGATAGGGCTAAAATAATTGTTTTTCTGCTCTATTTTTTGGAAATGAGTGGTGTGATGCAGGGAGGCACACATGGAGAGCCTGGGCTAACCAGCCATTAAGCTGTGTTTGCCAGCTAACTTGAGCTACCTTTAGTCTGCTGATGGGAACAACCATCCCTGAATTGTCCTTGGAGGCTCCAGGAGTCTCAGGTGGCACAGAAAAGGCGTTTTCCAATACAACTCTGTCACAGAGTTGTCAGCCAGGTGTCCTGCTGGGGACAGACTTTGGCCTTCAGCTCTCAGTTTCATGTCTCGGGAATATCAGTGATCAGGAAACAAATATCTGCGTTTTACCAGGAAACAAAAGGGTCAGTAGAAGGGGGGAAAGGAACAGCTGCAGCCTTACAAAGAGGGCAGTGACTGAGCAGAAAGGAATTCACTGGGGTGATTGTGGCCTGTGAACATGGTTTGGTGCTAAAGCCCAAGGTTTCAAGAGCGGGGAGATGGGGCAGGGAAGTGAGTACTGCCATCAGCTGGAACGGGACACGGCTGGGATGGCATTTTTGTGATATGCCATTGGTTTTACTGCCTCCCAAAATTTCCGCTGGCACCGGTGTGAGCACATACCACAGCACCAAAACACTGCCAGTGTGCCAGAGCCTGGTCCAGGCACAGAGCTTCTGAGTCACACTGCTCTCAGATTCTTCCCTCTGGAAAGCAGATGGCCAGCTCCCAGTTGACTTCAGTTTCTTATTTAGTTTCAGGATGATCAAAGAAAATTATTTCCAGTCCGATGCTGTAGGAGAGGCAGTGGCATTTTGTCTGAACTTACCAAATGAGTTTTCAAACTACATTTTTAAAGACCATAACACTGCTACATGTATGATTGCTTACACCCCTCTGAAACCTGTTTTTAATGGAGAAGAGTGACAGATACAAAATCTTTATTACACATTAAGGACTGCTACAGCCAAGGTGAAATTGTTTGTTGTAGTTTTTCTCTTGCATTTCCTTAAATTGCATGGTAAGTATGTACACGTACAAACTGCCTATAGAATTTACAGATCAGGAGTTGGTGTGCATAATCCATAATCCACCAGTCACAGGAAATCTTGCTGCTCATGGCACAAGGAGCAAGTCAAACTTAGAACAGCTCAGTAATTCAAGTAAGACAGTTAACGTCTAAGAGCAAATCAACCATATTAAGGAGTTAACAGTACTGCATTTCCTTAGGAAAATTATTTCTTGGAACATCAGGAGACAGTCACCCAAAAAGCTGTGGGGTAAGCAGATCTGAATTTACAGTTCATTAACTACTTCCTGCTGTCTGCCCACGGGCTCTGTAAGTTGTGTCAGAATCTTAGACACGTTACCGTGATCTGCTCTTGAGCTCATTCCTGGCCTTATTTCAGTCTCTCAAGTAGCGATGTTTTTTTAAGAAGAATCATTCAAAACTTTGAGGGAAGGTTAATACTGATGCACTACATGAGCCTCACAGTCAAACACTGCAGTAACTCTTATTTTGGTAAAGTTCTGGTATTTATCTTCCAAGAATGCCAATGTCATTTCTGACTCCTGAGAGTGTCCACACCCTGCACATCTCTCCCTTTCCCATAACTTGTGTTGTGTTATGAGCCTGCATTTGCTGTTCAGGTGAGCAGGCTCTGGTTTCTGTCTCATCTCCTCATCCCTGCCCTGGCTGTGCTGGTGCAGGAGGTGATGGTGAGGAGCTGCCCTGGGGCTGGGCCCTGCTGGAGCAGGAGCACCTGCACAGGAGCACCTGCAGGGGAGCTGGGCAGAGCGGGAGAGCTGGGATCTCCCACAGCCTGTGACCAGCTCTGGAGTCAGTTCTTCGAGTTAGATGGGCTGAATCCACCCCTGTATGAGAGCAAAAAGTGAGAACTGATGGCCTTTCCCTCCAGAAATCTTTTTCTCAGTATTTTATTTCCCTAGCTGTGTTTTTTGGGATGTTAACCTTCTAGTAGTTTCCATTCCTTAATGCAGTTTTGGTATTTTTAGTTCTGTGTATAAGATGTCTATCCTGCTACTAGGTGCTCAGTATTTTTGCTTTGCTGTTCCCTCAGGTCTTCAAGTACTGATTTTTGCCTCCCTTAATGTTTCCCTCATGTTAAATTTAAATATATGGCCTTTTATCTTTGTCCATCTTGCTGCTTCTGCTGTCTTCCTTTAATTTCCTTTCTGAAATATGGTCACATCATTGCAGCCAATATCTCTATTTTTTCCAACATAAGATATACAAGAGCTATTTCAGAGCATTTTTGTCCACTGTGGCTCCTCTGTTTTGATTAACCCACTCGAGGACCAAAATAAGTATTTTTGCTATAGTCTCTACTGAGAACAGCAGACCCTTTCACTTTATAGAAACATGTGAAAGATTCCTCTAAGTGGATTATAAAAGTTTGCTAATTTTGATGGATGATATCACTGCAAAAAGTTGTGGGTTTGTTTTCTTGTCATCTGGAAAAACTGATACAAATTATATATGTGTGGCACTGGTGATGGGCCTCAGTTGGTAGAAGCATTGATGTCAGAAGTAAATGGTGTGCAGTATTCCAGTTTGTGACATCTTTAGTTAAGATAACATGTGTGTCTCATTTAGTATTGTATTCATACCACTGATGTGAGTAGATAGATTTTGTGCAATAGTACTGCCTTTGCTAAAAAGGGAAAGAAAGGGTCTTGCTTGTGATCATTTGACACTCTTACTCCCCCGTGGAGGCTGAGAATCCTTTCTGCACTGTGATGGGAGATTGATGTTTGCTACTGAAAAAAGCCTGTCAGAGGTTCAGAGTGGCAGTTCTTCCCTTCGTGGAAATGGAGAGTGGTTATTGATGGTGTGTAGGTTGTAGCCAGAGTTCTGATGGAGAAAGAACCTTTCTCAGGGGCAGAATATACAGTCTCTTCCGATCCCTTGTTTTTAGTGCTTTATTTTTAGACGTACTATTTTTAAACAGCTTGAAATACAAAAATATTTGCTTTTTTTTCCAGTTAAAAGAAAACCCCGTTGTGACACAGCATGACTCAATCTTTTTATAGCCACATCAAATACGTGTTGCTTAGGATAATGTAAAAATATAAAAACAATAATAAAGGCAAAAATGAGAAACCAGCAATTGCTACGGTAACACAAGGTAGAGGACAGCAAAAAGAAATTCTGTAAATAAATGTCTTATTAATATTTATTATTCCAAACAAAACAATTATATGCTTTAACCATATTATACTGCCAGTACCAAAAGTAGTACAGAAAGTATAGACAGTATTTAGTACATAGAATTTATTTTGCATTCCCCCTCTCGGTGTTAATGTAGCAATTGTCTTAATCTCTTAACAAGTGTGTGTTAAGGGAGATGTATGAAGTGAGAGTAGAGTCATTTTTTTGGGTTCCTTAGAGCCTTGTTTTGATGCTGAAGATACTGGGGATTGTTTGGATGCTGAGGTGTTGAGGGCAGTGCTGCCTGATCTGCAGCCAGGTGGGAATGGTGTCTGTGCTCCTGGAGCACAAGGCTCTGGAACAGTAGGCTCCCGGCTCACAGGGTCGTCTTGTGACTCATAAATATTATTCTTGTCAGTGCAAAGCAGATCTGATTTTGAGCCTAAAACAGCAACCAGATGAATAACAACAGCTGACAGCAATGTGGTACACGCCTTTAATTCCAGCTTTGCCAGTCCAGCCTCCACTCCCTGGGCAACATCAGGCGCTGGGCTGGAAGCTCAGGAAGAGCCTGAGGGAGGCCTGGCAGCCAGGTTGTTCAGCACTCGTGTTTCCACTTCTGTGGCTTTTAGCAGCCTGTTGAGATGTGTTTTTGTTTTGGGGTTGGGTTTTTTTGTGTGTGTGTGTTTTTCCTAATCTGCCAAGCTCATCTTTTTCCAGCTGCTTAGGCATTGTGTTAGTGCTGACACAAAGACTTTTATTTGCTTATTTATTGTACAGTGAGATCACATCTTTCACTGAGAAAACCTGAGGGGAAGCCAAGTTGGTGTTTGCTGACATCTGACCTGCACAGCTTGGCCAGGGCTGGACCCTGAGGTCTGTTTGCCCAGGTCTGACCAAGCCCCAGGGGAGCTCTGTTTGAGTCACAAGGTCCTCTCTGGGGACTTTGGCTGTGGGACATCCCTGCCAACCCTTGATCTGCTGGCTCTGAATTGCCTGCTGAGAACTGGGATTTTGTTAGGAAGGACCTGAGGAGTCCAGGAGACCTGGCCTGTCTCTGGAGGATACCTCTGAGGAGGAGTGGAGGGAAGAGTGTGTTGTGTGATGGGCAGCAGGGGGCAATTAGCTGAGTGAATTAGTGTGAGTGCTCCCTGCAAAGCAGGTTCATGTTAAGGTGGACACCGGCTAATTGGCTTAGGTGTAAATTGTCTCCAGATTAGAGTACTGCATTTTTATTTGGATGGTAGAAAGCTCCTTTTAAAATAAAACTAAAATTCTCAAGAAATACACAATAAAAGCAAATAATTAGTGTTTGCAATGTGGACAGTTGAAAAACATGGTAATTTTTAAGTATATATATTCTTGACCTTCAGCAGATATGCAACCTGGAGAAAGATGAAGAGTTGCTTTTACAACTGCTACAATGTGGAGTTTTTTCAGATGATTGGTGTCAGGAAGATATTATTTTTATTCCCAAACTATATAAAAAACAGTTAGTTGTTAGCTGGACATGGTTATAGTTCCAGTTGGAAGTGACTGAAGTTGATAAATTCAGGTTAGGTTCTATAGTCATTGCTCATGCTTGGAAGGGCAAGAACTTGCTAGTGGGTGGTGTCCTGTAGAAAGAGCTCTCCCTGTTTGGTTGCCCAGACCAAGGAGGTGATGGTGGTCATTGCAGCTGCCCATCCTGCTGGGGTTGGCTTCCTGGAGGAGGGAGGGTGAGAGCAAAACCTAACCATGGCTGGTTAGGCACTACTAAAGCTTGAGCTAATTTCTAGATCCTAGAGAGGTCTGACAATAATCTGGTGATGATTTGCTGATTCTCTGCATGTTAGGCCATGTTTTGAGAGTAAAAGGGTAATTCCAAACTACTGATAGAAGCTGCCATTTAGATTGTGTTACGGTATTAATGTGAACTACTTGGTGCCACCACTTTCAGCTGTCTTCCCTGCTGTTGCTTTCTTGGATATTTAGGCTACTGCCTCTTTATCAAATCTGTCTGCACTGTGTGCCATGGGCCTGTGATCCTGTAGCACTCACATTTGATCGCTGCTGCCCATCAGAGCAGGGCAGAGCTGCTGTCAGGGGAGCTGGGCTGCCCTGGCACTGCCCCTCCTGCTTCTGTGCTGACTCACAGTGCTTTTGGGAAAGAGCCCTTTGGCCTGGTCGTGTGTGTGGATTAATCACAACAGTCTCTGACTTGTATAAAGCTCCTGTTCTGCAGACAGTGTGCACATTTTCCATATATCCCATGGCTTTGCAACCTTTGTCCTCTCCTCATTGAGCTCGCTGGGTCTGATGCCACAGCTTCCAGTGGGAACCTTGATTGTTTTTCTAGTCTCATTTCTTACACATTTTCTGTAGCTTACTCTATTATCTGGTACTAAACCACATTCTGTATAGGTTTGTGAGCTATGTAATTATCCATATTAATTTTGATACTGGACCTTTTTGTCCCTCCTGCCAGTTCCTTTTTCCAAGGGCAGTATCACAAGTAGCTGATGAGTGCACTGAAGGAAATTATGCTTCTCTGTTGGACTTCTGTTTTCACCAATAGCCAGACCTTCAACTAATATTTTCAATCACATGTTTTATAACAACTTCCAAAAAACTAATTGACCTCCTTCATTTTCTCAGTGCTTCCAGATCACTGCTTCCGTTGTACAGGTATAAAGTTGACAAAGTTTACACAAACTAAGCTAGTTTAAGATTATTATTTTATTGAAGCTCATGTAAGGTTGTGGATGTTCAAGAAAATTGCTGAGATTGTGTGTTTTCAGACATGCTTACTTTCCTTACAAACTATATATGAAAGCATTCTTTTGTTTCAAGTTTGAAACTGTTCTTCATTGGTGTGAGCAGTGATAGAGCTGCAGCTGGAAACTTAATAGAAAACACACATAAAGCTTACAGGTTCTGTGCTATCTGCAGTATTAGAATGGGCATGGATTTAGTGCAAGTTAATTTAACTTGAGATAAAAATCTAGTTGGTCCTTGTTTTTTATGTCCTTGTTTTTCATCTCAGGTTGAGATGAAACCAGTCTGTAGGCCTGACTTATTTAATCTGTAAAATTATGCATTCTTTTATTCTGCAAAATGCATTATAATAATTAATTGCTTGTGTTCTGGTGAATATGACTTGATCCCATATAATGTACACCAGAGCAGTGTAGCTAAATCACAGTGTTAGAAATTGTGGTATTTAAGAATGAGGGGAGTTCATGGAATTGGCATTTTGTTGGGCACATCTTCCTTGACAACACACTCGATAGCTTCTCAATGTGCTAATTCCAACATCACTAATTTCAGTATTGTGTAAACAAAAATTGAAGTAGAAAAAAGGGAAGAGATCAGAACTCCATTAGCATTGTCTGCCAGGCTCCAGAAAGCAGGTTTGGGTTTGGAGAGTAGATTTACAGCTGAATTAACAACCTTCATGTCGACTGGAGTTAAATTTGTTAGTGGGTGTATCCATAGAACCAAACTACTGTTCAAATCAGCTGGAAAAAAACAGATTTTCATTTCAAGTGGTACAGCAAGAAATGTCACAAGTTTTCAGCAGCCTCCTGAAATAGTAGTCCCTGTGAGTGGGGAGAGAATATCTATTTAGATGTCAGTTAAGCCTGGTGACTAACAGATCAAAAGGGGCTGGTAAGACACGCAGCCGACAGGCTGTGGTACATAATTTGCAGAACATCCCTGAACACTTAGTGCAGCAGGCTCCCAAATTCCATCTGAGTAACAGCATGTGTGCAGGTTTGACTTAAAAGACTGTAAAGGGAGAAGAATTCACTGTGCTGGTGGTGGTAATTATCCTCACTGCTAATAGTTGCACTGTAGGAGTGTAATTTTTTGCATCCTTAGCTTCAAATAACTGCATCTCAGTTGGAATAATTGGGGTTTTTTTTCCACTGGATTTAAAAAAAAGTCTACCATCTGAAATCCATTCTGTGTGCAGACAGTCACAAAACCCCATGGAATTACTTTCTAGTTTTGGAGGGCACTGCAGTTCTTTAACAGTTCAGTTGACATAATTTGTGTATGCTTTTATGGATTGCCTGGATCAAGGGATAGGATTCAATGAAAGAAAAATATTTGGGACTTTAGAATTTGAATAATTTTTTTTTCAGTTACCGAATGCTGATGAGAAATGTAGTAACCTTTGTGATGCTTGTTGTGCTTCCCTGCAGGGCAGCAAAGGACACTACAGGTACCACTGGCAGAGCCACAATGTCAAGCAGAGTGGAGTGGATGATATGGTCCTGCTTTCCAAAATCACGGAGGATTCCATAGTGGAGAACCTAAAGAAACGCTACATGGATGATTACATTTTTGTATCCTTTGTTGGTTTTGGTGGGGCCTCCTGGACTTGCTGAGCCAATGTGACACTATGATGTGTATGTATTCTGCTTAAGCAGATTACTCAAAGATGCTGAACATTTTATGTGACAGTTCACCTGAGATAACACAAAATGTTTTGTGAACTAAGCTAATTCTGACGGTTGAAAATAAGATCACAGAAGTTATTTTAGGGTATTCTTTTTGATATTTGAATTTTGTTCTCGTCAACGTTGAAGATAGGCCTGTACCTTCATATATTTTTTATAAATATATATAAAATATATATTTATATATGCACATGACCCCTGAAACCTACTCTACTTCTCTTACTACTTCTCTTGCTATTTCTTAGAGCAAGAATTAATAGGTTTAAGGTGTATATTCATTTCTTGATATCATGTTATCTTCTATAGCTCCAAAATTCTAATGCTTTCAAAATAGCATTTCTTCTATGACATAACTGCATTTACAGCTTAATCTGGAATTGTTAATACTGTGAATGTGTGAATACTGTTAATATTGCTGATGGAAACAGGTGAACATGTCAATATCTGTAAATCTTCAGTGTTCTCACCTAATTTTTTTTTCAGTGATTAAGAAAAATGTGAAAAATTTACATACCTGACCATATAACTTAACAAGGAAAACAGACTTCAGCACCCAAGGTTTGCCTTTTAAAAAAAAAATTCATATGAAACCAATTCCTTGAGATAAGAATAGTCACTGTTTCCTTTTCAGCTTTCACAGTGTAACATGAGCTGCAGTGATGAATTTGGTAAACACTAGTCAATGATTATAGACTAGAAAGTTATACTGTTACTTATCTTGCTGTAATCAGGTTTTCATACTTACTAGTTGTATCTGGGGAATAGTTTCCTTGATGAGTTTAACATTTTTTAGCAGAAAGGGAAGGAAATGTAGCATCTTAGCATCTCCTGGCTTCTTTCATATGTTCAGATGGTCAGGAGCTACCTAGCAGCACAATTTAGCAAGCACTGATAAAGGAAAATTTATGTTGCAGTTGTGTTGCCATTTCCATCCCAAACTGCAGAGGTTTCTAAAATGTGTGTGGACATGGGTTTGGGTCCTCTGGTCAATGAAGTACCACACTATTATTAAATTTCCCTTATAGAAAGATGATGAGGTTGCACAGTGTTTGCCAAACTGTAGTACTGGGACAAGCTATAGAATTCTTCCTATTAGCAACACGGGTGCTTTTGTCCTCATGGAATGCTGCATCTTCCATGCAGTGCATTCACAAAGGCTTCCATTCTCTGCTGAAGAAATGGGTTTGTGCTTCTTTCTTATGAAAATAGATTGACACGAAGGTGATCTTTCACCGAAGCAGGAATAAGTATGTTTTCCAAGGGGCCTTGTGGTCACACAGAGGGATCAGAGTTGTCCCTGGTGTAGGGAGAAAGACTCCTTTTGCAGTTCTGCGAAGGCTTTTCATTCTAAAATGCAGATCATCTCTTGAATATTTCAGTTGTTTGTGTGTCCACCATGAATGAACATTTCTCAGTGCTACATTGCACAGAGATGACCGAATCACCCCAGAAAATGCTGGCATTGTTTACCAACAGAAAACTGTCACTTTGGGTGTTTATACTGACACAATGAGGGATTGATTTGTTATATTCGAGGCCCAGATGTTGTCACTCCTTTTGAATGTAGGAAGAAAGCATTTCAATTTAGTATTACAGAAATGATGTTCATTGAGTTATGCTTCTTCTCTAGCACATCACCTGGTGCTGTGACACCACGATAATAGATTCTTAGACAGGACAATTCAGCAGGATAAATGTGTTAATTTTCTTACTTTTGTAAAGCTTAGATAGCAAGTTTGCCTATGAGCAATTCCAGATTGTTAAATGAAACCTGCACCTACAACATTTTGGGCTCACTGGTGTGGGTACACTGCTAACTCCCAACTCAGTGAAAATGATCCTGACACTGCTTTATGTGCCTGGGAAGTACCATCAGTTGCTTCCTATGTGTGCACTACAACTCCAGAGGTTGCAGAGGTTTCTAAAGTATCTAAAGTTTCTAAAGTTCCAGAGGTTTCTAAAGCATTTTGTAAATGTGGAGACCTGTAACTGAATGCAGAATAGTGAAATACTATATTGAAAATGTTGCCAAAAGGCTAATAATGGTTTGAAACTTAAGTGTCTGTGAATGGGGCAGCCTGCAGGAGAGAACTGCTGAGGACTTGTCATAGTTACCCTCATAAAATAACACCACACACTGAATTACCTCATTCCCTGAGCTCCCCCACAGCACAGGCAGCTGAGTAATTGTCTGATTTAGCTCAGCAGTGGCCCTTTCCCCCCGACTGTGCTTGCTCAGCACTGTGTCTGTGAGATCACACTGTGTCACTGCACTAAATTCTGCAAAGGTCAAACTAATATTTTCTACTACTTACAATGCAACCTTCTCAGTTACAAAGTTTTAGTTATTCAGTTTAAATATGCCATTTCCTTTCTGTATTTTTATTCAAGTCCTGTTTGGGTCTTCAATACATGTTTCTGTGCTTAGCTTGTCCTAAAATAAATATTTTGATGATATAAAAATATGCCATTGAATTATATGTTTTTGTTCTTGTAAGCCTACTAATTTGGTTTTTATTAACAATTGTTGTAAGCTGTGGAGTTTTTTACTATTATTTGAAGCTGTGCTGTATTATTTAAGAGGTGGTAAAGTTATTTTGTCACTACTAGTAAGATAATACTTTATGAAACCAGTTAACCTTAACTTCTTCTGAATGCAGACATATATTGGCTCTGTTTTAATCTCCGTGAATCCTTTCAAGCAAATGCCATACTTTGGGGAAAAGGAAATTGAAATGTACCAAGGAGCAGTAAGTAAAGCAGTATAAAATGTAGTGCAGTATTCAGGGGCTTGGAAAGGCTATTCTACACAGTTTAACACTTGGAAGCATTTGTTTCTGGGGTTTGGTAGCATTGTACTGTCCTGGGAGAACTTGGCAGATATCCATTACCATATCCTGAGTCTTCAAAGTGAACTCCCTGGCACATAAGATTAGTATTTCAAGAAAATCCTTGTATTGATCAGCTCTAATCCATATCAGGTATCTCTCCTTGACATGTCCCTGCTCTTGGAAAGGCAGTTTTTAAGCCCCCATAAGCCTAAAGTGTGGTGCAGGATGCAAAAGGGCCATTAGTGGATTTGGAGACCATGGCTTGACAACTCTCAGGAACAATAAAAAGCTTGAGATGCTAAAATTAGATGCCACTTTTGAAAATACAGTTTGAAGAGCGAGTCAGCACAAGAACATCAGGGAACTTAAAATTGAGTTGCCTGCCCTGCTAGAGTTGGGCATGTCCATAGATGGGGGAAACTGGTTTGAATGGGCTGAAAATGGGACACCCAGCACCAGGCTCTGGGTTCTGGTCTAGGCAGAATATTGTCAGCACGTGACCACTGGTGGAATAGGCTTAAATTATGGGAGTTTCTCTTGGACAAGTAATATATTTCCAGCACAGGCCATTTTTAGGACAGGATGTTTACAATAGTTTAGGAGAAAATTATGGATGAGAGAAAGATCACTAACAAAGCCCAGAGACTTTGGTTTGTTTTTATTAAATGTACAAAAAATTCCTGGAGAAAATTCAGTACAAAGTGGGATTCAGAATTGTTTTTCCAGGAAAATAATTCTTCCAATTTAAATAGAAATTTGTTTTGCCTTTTCTGCATTGTTTAATGCTGTGTTGAAAAATTATTCCCTATTTTCCCTCCTAGGCACAGTATGAAAACCCACCACATATTTATGCTCTTGCAGACAGCATGTACAGAAACATGATTATTGACAGAGAAAATCAGTGTGTCATTATTAGGTAAGAAAAAGATCTGTAAAAAACATTTTATCGTTTTCTTTTGGCGTTTTGATGTCAAGAAGCAGAAAAGTTTTATTATATCATTAAAAATCTTCTGTGTCCGTGTTCATATTTTGGGATTTTCTAGGGTAGCCAAGTACTTTCTGACTCTCCTTTTTGTTTTCCAGTAAAATCCTCATGATAGTTTAACCACAAGAAATCTCTTACTCACATAGTCCAATGCCAAAACTGCAATAGCTTGAATGACTGCATGAGAGAGATGGATTAACAACTGCAGCAGCCACAGATACTGTTAAATCCAGCAGTCCCACATGGACTGCATTTACCGTGGTCTTTTGTTCCTTTTGGAATTTTGCTTGTGTTCAGTCAGAGACAAAAGGAGGAGAGAGATACTGGAAAATTACTTTTGTCTTCACTGTTAATCTATTTTAATTATTAGGCTGAGGGAATTCACTGCAGAATTATTACTCAACTTTTGTTAATGACAGGCATTATTTAAGTGACAATCAAAGCGAATTTTTGGGACCAGAGTTACACTTTGTTCTCATCTGTGGGTTTTATGGATGGATAAAAGAAAATGTGTGGAGAGCAAGAACTGCAGGATGCTGGAACTGGTACAGTGTGCCTCTCCTGACTTCCCTTCCTGCACAGGGGGTTCTGAGGTTCCCTGTGGAACCCCTGGGGATGCTCTTCACCTGCAGCTTTGCTCCCAAGGCAGGTGACGTGTCCCAGGGGCTGTGCAGTGATTTTACACGTGGTGTAAAGTGACTGTGAACCATTTGCAGCACTGAACTCTGTCCCTCTGAGGGCCCCTCTGGGCCCCTGCCTGCAGCACGGTGCCCTGGGAAACAAAAAGCCCAGAGCTCTCATTCCTGTCACTGAATTGGTCCCTGAGCTAAGTCCTTGTCTTAGGAAAACTGTTCCTGTGCTGAAGTCTACTCGTCACATGTAGTCAAATTGAGACCTGTTAGGAATGGGTAAAATTGGAATTTACTTTGCCTTTTTGCTATTAGCAGCCCAAAGTGCCACAAGTGCAGTCAGATTTTCAGAGAGCTGAGATGCAACTCTGAGATACAGACTCACAGTTTTAATTTCACGTGAGAATTCTTGTGCTTGAATGATGGGTGATGTGCTCTTTGGAATGTGCATTTTGTATGTGCAGAGTGAAATCTCTCTCAGTGTGTGCACAGCCTATTCAAAATCTGCAGGAGTTAATTGAAACCTACTGGGAAACTGAACCAAGAAAAATCACATTGGCCAGGGACATTTCAGAGAGGTTTTTTTCCTTTATACACATTTATTTTTGCTTTGATTATTCTTACTACAAACACTGTAAAAACTGCAGACTAGACTTATAGGTAGTTTTCGTAATGGTATTTGATCTTTTAGCACACTTAGAAATTATTTTTATGAAATCAAGTAACTTGGCTGTTCACAGAACTGTCTTTGCTTGGTTGATATTTTAATAATTTGGACCACGTTTGATTTAAACTGTTTTGATACATCCTACATTTTCTGATTTAATGTCATCACTATTTTTATCGACTAGAGCTGGCTTAAGAATGAAGTTTGTTGAAGTTTGGGATTTGTTTGCTACGTTGTTTTATTGTGTAGATCAGAAGGCACTGAAATTGCTGGCAGAGCAGGAGCTCCCACGTTGCTGCAGCTCTTGAGTGAAATGGATGTTCTAGTTGGCTTTTTGTCTACTACCACTCCATTGATTTCACTTAATAGCTGCCAGGGACTTTACTGCTTCTTCCCCTACACTGATGAGTCTCAAAAAATTGAGATTCAGTTCTGTCTGTCGTCTGTTCCACAGCAGCCTGCTGAGCCTGAGCAGTTCCAAATGAACCTTGGCACTTCACTGAAATGTCATTTTTGCTGTAAAAATTTCTCCTGTGGAAGATGAGTGATGATAACAATATGGTTATTAGGAGGTGCTGTTTGCTTCTCTACTTTATAACTAGACTGAATTTTGGAGTGACTTCACTGAAAGTCCCTGGTGGAACAGGAGGAACAGAGCAATCTAGCACCCAGGTTTTTTCCTTCTTTCCCCCTCTCAAGATGGCAGATTTCCCCCCTAAAGAAAGGTTTGCAAAGAGAGAAGGTAAGAAATAAGGCACAGACTGGACCTATTCACAGTCAGATCAAAAAGACTCCATCTGGCTTATGGTGCACATGGAGCCTCAGGAATGGAGATGCCAGGATGGTGGGGAAGGGGTTGGGACACTCCTGTGTCTCCCTGCCGTGTGGTTTGGGGCACCTGTGGCATCAACCTCCACACCTGGGAGGGGACATGCATTCCTACACACCAGACATGTATTTCTGGGCAGGTGAAGGAAGGTCCCTGCTGTAGTCAGGAATTTTGCCAGGACATTAATTCCAAATAATGCATTTAGACACCGATAGAAAAAAACTCATCCTCTTCAAAAATTCAGTGAATGAACTGGGAAGGCATCTCCAAAAGGAAATCCGGTTCTCTGGAAGGCTGAATTGGTAGCAACCAAAAATAATCTCTTTTCATATGACAATACTAAGTCAAAAAGAAAACCTGTTACCAAACAGCCTTTCTAGGGCCAGGGAAGCCTTTTTCATTAGCTGGGTAATTTCAGCATATATGCATATGTGTTAAGGTAATTCCATATGCACATGTGTAATTAGAGCTGAGGAGCTGGGACCAGTTTTGCATGGCTGTTCAGAGTAAACAGTGAGGTTATTCATGGGCTGGGGCCTGGCTCAGTGCAGGTGCAGGGTGTGCTCAGGTGGGAGGAGGGAGCAGTGCCCATAACTCTTCCCCAGTTTTGTTTGCACTGGGCAGAATTACAGAGAAGTTCACTCATAGCAGTTACACTGGACTTTGATTTCTCCTTGAGTTTATGTTTTATTGAGACACGATATTTAATTTAAACCTTTCTTGAACTGAACTCATAGGTGTCTTCTACAACAGACTGTTGGCATTTCTTCCCCATGTGACATGGCAGCCCTTCCAGACTATCCACAGGGAGTCGTCCAGTCAAGATTTTAATTATGAAGGGTTGTCTCTTGTGGCTTTTAATTCCTTCTGGGCTATCACTGTCCTTTAATTAAGAGAGTGGAGGTTATGATTAGTATTTTTCTATTATGTAGCAAAAAATGTGTTTCTTCAGAATGTTCTTAAGGTTTTACCTTTCTATAAAGCTGAGGACTTTATTTGCACTTTGACTCTCTGACCTCTGCCAGGAGATGTTGCCATTGCTTTAAAGCAATTTTTCTTATTTGTAATTTTAGTTTACATTTTACATTTGTGTGGCAGCCTTTGAGTACAGGGAAACAATGTATGATGACTGCACACCTGAAAGGACAATACATCTTAAATAATACAAATATACATTAATTAAAAGATCATTTACCACCCTGGCTGTTTTTAGTGAACAGCTCATGTCTAGCTTCAGTCTACGAAGTTCAAAATTTCATATGAGATTTCTAGTCAGCTTCTGTATCTGAGCTTTCCAGAAGACTCAAATGACTGATTGTTCTAAAACAAATGTAGAGAATCTTAACTGGAAATATGGTTCGATTTTAATGAGGAAGTGATAGAAAGAGAAGCCTAACCCAATAAAAAAAGTGAGGTAAAAACTCTGATTCAGAAGGGAAAAATGTTTCACTGTAATTATGCTGCTGTAGTTTCTCTGAACATAAAGAAAGTAAATTTTCTATGTAAACAAACTAAAAAGCTTATCCAAACACATCAGAGTATTTTACATATACAGTGTTCTTTACTGGCAGATCCAGGAGGTCTTTATAAATATTTGTTCTTAAAATTTCTGCATTGTCCTGGCAGTGTAGATAAGCATCACTTGTATTGTTCTGCAGCCAGGGATACTGTATTAAATATCACTCAGAAAATTAATTTTAGAGAGAAGAATGATGCTACATATCAGATCTTGCTTCTCTAATCACTGGTTGTATTTCCTCTGGGAAGGAAGCAAGGAGCAAAAAATCTTCCCTCTGCATTTGTAGCCTTACTCTGATCTCAGCTAAGCATTAATTGACTTTGTGGAACAAATTGTCATTTTTCTGAAGTGGCAAATAATGCTAGAAGAAACACTGTGTCTTTCAAAACATTATGTTTTTTGCTAGTGATTGAGACTAGGTGATGTTTTTACTTTTAGCAAGAAAAGTCTCTGAGAAAATTGTCAATATCACAATCCACTTTAAGCCATTATAAGAATTTTTTCAACCTTTAAAAACCTCCGTACTTCAGCACACTTAAAATAATGTTAATAGCAGCAGAGCAGTAAGATATATACAAAAAATTAATAACTGAGCTTTACTGGGGGCAGGATACCATCCCATCAGATAAAGCTACTTTGGCTCATAAATAATGCATCATCTTGTTTTATTCTACTTTAATTGGAGCAATTTGCTGGTCTTTGATCAATAAAGACATAAAACTGAAAAATAGTGCATAAATCTAAATGCATAAATCTGGAAGGCAATCTTTTCAGCCAAGTTAATTTAATAGAAGGGCCCACTTACCTCGAAGCAGAGACAATAAAATGGAGTTATATTCCTGCAGGTCAGTTCTGTGGCAGACGCTGTGGAGTAAGAAATACAAGCCACACTTAATTTGAACAGGGAGGAGAAGGATAATTGATGCATCAAAGAAGATCTTACAGAAAAGTGTAATGTTTTTAGTGTGTGCTAAATAACACCTGATCAAATTAATTCAGTGTTTGGCCTCAGATCTCCCTCTGTATTCATTTGGAAACTGCACATATAAGCTCAGTCTCAAATGGTTTGTTTGGTTTTACAATAGGATGAGCAAATTTACTACGAGCAAATTTTCAAGAAATGTAGTTTTAATTGTTGAAGTATTGCTGTTTTGAACTTCTAAAACCAGTTTGCCATTCAGCCAACTCTACCCTTGTGAATCTAGTAGATACAGACTTTCTTCTTTGTGTCTGGGAAAAGGTGACTTGGAAGAATAATAATATTCATGGTCTGCACTTCACAGATGGATGATGAAGTACTTTTTCACCTTTTCAAGTTTTCTATTTGCTCTTTAAAACTGCCATCGGGAGAAGACAAAAGGAGGAAAACATTTCTGGGAAAATAATTTTAAAAAGCCTTTCAAGTATTTCTGTACCGTTTGGAAGCTTTAAAGATGTGAAATGATATTTGCAGCTTGGCAGTTTGGGGAGTTTTTCCAGAATTAAACCTTTGGAAATGTCTCTATTACTCATGTTGATAAGGAGCTCTGAGTTGTTCGTTCTCGGCGAGTCCTTTTCCTGGGCAGGACACGCTGATGTTTCTCTGGCAGACACAGCTAAAATTTGTGGGGGAAAAGATGTGCATTTGATCCACATCCAGGAACAAGTAGGCACAGGATGGAAGAGTCAACAACTTCCACTGAAATTATTTAGGGACTTAAAGACAACACAGATTTTCACACAAGGAAAAACTCTTTCAACTGTCTTTGAAACAACGTTGAAGCTGACACTGAAACAACACCCGTGCTCTGGGGTGGTTTTGTGTTGGTATAGTTATCCAGGTCGTAGTAAATTCATTAAGGTCAAAGCTGACTTGCACCAAGATTTATATAAGTCTGGAGGAATTTTGTTGAAATGAACCTCTAAGGGATGAAGTAAAGTGTGAGGTTGGATTGTCTGCCATGCCAGGCTTCTTTCCCTTTTGAGGAGCTTACTGATTGCAAGAAGGCAAAGCTACTCATGTTGTAAACATTATTCACCATCGAAGTGAAATATTATAAAGGAAGGAAGGAATTGTGAAACCCAGTATGGACTATTAAGACTTCTTGTACCCTTGTGTCAAGAGGCATAGGAACAGGAAGGCAGTTCTTCCGTCATTCAGGATGTGATTAATAATGCCTCATTATTTCATTCAGGAACACCTAAAACAAAAGACCCCTAAAATGAAGTAGGTGTCTGGCATGGCATTCACAGCTTGGATTTTCAAATTAGTTTTTGTGTTAAGATCTGAAATCCCACTAAATTTAGATGGGAATTGAGTTCTTAGCACACACGTTCTCTTTCGAGCATCTTGGTTTAAGTAGATGTTTCTCAATTTACAGTTTTCTGACTCTGGAGTCCCCCAGAGATTCTGATGTGCAGGATGATGTCTTCAGAATTTTGTATTCACAAACATATCCAAGTGCCCTTCTACAACACTGTATCACAGTCTATATATTACCAGTTTACCCAGTGTAAATATGGTTTCTGTTCTTAAGGTACCTGGCCTTGACTGGACAAGGTGAACCTCAAATGACTCCATTCAAGAGTTACTTCAAAACTAATGTATATTTTTGTGTTTCTTTTTCTGCAGTGGGGAAAGTGGTGCTGGAAAGACTGTAGCTGCTAAATATATCATGAGTTATATCTCCAAAATTTCAGGAGGTGGCCCTAAAGTACAGGTGAGTTGAGACAGAGTAATACTGAAGCATAAGCATAGTCTAAAGATTGGCCTCAGAGGGGAAATGACAAAGGATGTCTTGGCAGACTCTGGCAGATAAGGGGCACATGACCCTGGAAAATTGTGGGTGAGCAGCTGGAAATACATCCCAGCACCCAAAGCAGAGCCCCCTGAAGTGGCCAGTGCTGCTCCCTTGGATGCCTGGGATGGGAGCCCTGGGAGTGAGAACCCCAGACCCAGAGCCAGCTCTGCTAGAAGTGGTGTAGCTCTCATGCTGAATTACACCTACAGGCTTTATTTATTTTTTTTTTCAGTTAAGTGGTAAAAGGTAATTTAATTATTGTTCTTAACCAGATAAAGAACAACAACCTATCTTCTTTTATAAATTATAAATGTGTGGATTTTTTCCTCCTGTGTTGGCATTTTATTGAAAACTGGACTGGCTTTTTGGGTTTTTATTACTTGCTTTGCATCTCTCATTGGTGTGTATACATCAAAGAGCCACAGCAAGAACATCATCTTTTTTTATGAGGTTGTCTAGGCAAACTTGGAGTGTCTGAAAGCTATCTGAAACAAAAAATAGTGCTTTTATTAATAACTATGCTACTGATGTCTGCTCTACCTATCAAAACCCATGAGCTAAAGCTAATTGAGTGAATTAGCCATAAAAATTCCCTTAATGACATTATGATGTCACTTCTGGACTGGCAGGCAGTGGTGGGTAGGTAGTGGCTGCTTTTACCAGTCCACTGTTCTTGAGTGCTTACTGTGACTTTTGCTTTATTTGCAGTCTCTGATGTTGAGTGTGTTCTTTCTGCTTAGTTTTGTGCAGCAGTGATGCTGGGAACATTGCAGAGAGAAATTCAGTAACCAAGAGAATGATCCAGAGAAAGTATGCACTGTGTTATTTTTGGAATAAATATAATCATAGTTTAGAAGTAAATATTTTGTTTTAGTTAAAAGATTCCAACTTTTTGTACAAAATTAAAAAATGCTCTTAGTTATGACAGAGTAAGAGTTGATGAAGTTGGTAAGTTGCCTTGAACATTTCTTTTGAAATAAAATTCCATCTTCTTTTCACAACCCAGCATGCATTGGGGTTTTTTCCAAAACTGATGTTTTCTCCATATTTCCAGCTCCTAGGATCAGATACAGAGACAATAGTAACACATTATATTGCTTTCTAGGGCAACTAGATAGCAGCATCATTGATCCCAAAACAGATTGCTGAAGCACTTGCAGATTCCTAAATGTCATGCTGCTGTGACTTCTTTGGTTGTGGATCCAGACCCTCAAAAAGATTTAAAATCTCCTGTGTAAAAAGGAAATGGTTTAAAATGAAGAAGATGGAAAAAACAGATCAGTTTATTGGCTGTGTTGCTTGGCAGAACAATGAACAGAAGAACCAGGTTTTAGCCTCAAGCATTTTGTTCAGTTTTGTAGGATTTTCCTCAAAAAGTAGAAACTAGAAGCTGTGAAAAAAAATGGTTAGATTCTACTCCTTATCTGATCAAGAGGATTTTTACAAAGGGAGGATTTCTTGCCTTTTAAATATATAATTTAGATGCCATGGGGTTTGTTTTAGAAAATCTGTAAGAACTTTTAAAATGTCTGTTTCTGAACTTGTATTTCTCTTGTTTCCTAAAATTTTAGCATGTTAAAGATATTATTCTACAGTCCAATCCTTTACTGGAGGCTTTTGGGAATGCCAAAACTGTGAGGAACAACAACTCCAGCAGATTCGTAAGTCCCTCACCCCTAGAGGTTACTTTGTTCTTCCAGCCTCTGTGCTGTTACACAGACAGTGTTCAGGAGTATAATGTAAATTGACTACAAGTGAGGTAAATCTAAGTCAAATATAAAGCAAAGTAGATGTCAAGAGGCTTCTGTTTCATTCTGTATAGGTTGCATACTTTTTTCTCTTACAGTATGTACTGGTCACAGTTTATAAAATAGCAAGTTTTCAGCCTTTACTAATACATGGGGGCTGTATGTAGGAATTGCCTTCAGTCTGTCATTGTAAAACAGTCAAGATAATATTGTGCAGTTACTGTTCACTAGATGACATACTGTGGGTTCTGTTTGAGAAAGTTACACAGAGGCTTTAAAAATCTGAGATGTGTTCCTCTGTTCAGGTGAGTGTTAATGCAGTTAATGTCTCCCTGAAAGCAGGAGATTGTGGCTTCACCTTGCTGCCAAGCAGAGCACAGTTTGCTGTTGGTTGTAAATCTGTTAAATTGACTTGCTGTATAGATGAGCCTTATGGTTTCCTTTATACTAGGCAAGATTCTCAGCAGTGAAAAGAAGCCACTGACCTCCTCTCTACATTTGCATTAACACATGATGAATTGTCCCCAGTCTGGAGCTGTGTAAATGCAGAATGAAAGATATATGATGGTTCATGAATCTAAACTTGGCTTGTACCTTGAGGCAGCTGTGCCACTGCATCCATAAAAGAGAAATATCCCAGTTACCTTGCTTGGGATACAGTAGAAATGCAGGATTTCAAATTTGCTTTTACTAATCCTTTAACAGCTTTAATTATTTATTGCAGGGGAAATACTTTGAAATACAGTTTAGCCCAGGTGGAGAACCAGACGGAGGGAAAATCTCCAACTTCCTACTGGAAAAATCTCGAGTTGTAATGAGGAATCCTGGAGAGAGGAGTTTTCACATTTTTTACCAGGTCAGAAGGGTATAGATCCTTTTTGAGTTATTTAAAGTATCCAGGACCCATTTTTCCTTTTGATTGAAAAGTCATTCTCAGAGCAGTGATATTACTGAGTACACACTCCCAGAGGTAACCTGGCACTGCTGGGAAGCTCCATGGCATGTTAGGACAGCACTTGACACAGACATTCCTGACTGCCTTTCAGCTCCAGAACAAAAGTACTTCATCATTTCAAAGGCCTTGCTTGGAAATTCGTTGTGAGCTCCCATATGGAGAAGTCTAGCAGAATATAATAGAAAATGGGAACTTTTCAGCAGATTTCTTTTGAAGCTGGCCTATATGTATATATAGAGAGGCCAGTTTATATATATATATATATGTATAGACAGAGAGATATTTGATTCTCAGTTAAGATTTCTGGGACATTTGGGACAATACTATTTGTTCATCCCACCAAGTATCCCTATTTTTTGTGTTTCAAAAGGCTTAGCTGGCCTTCACTGGTCCTGGACGTGCACAGTCCTTACCTGCTCAAGTGCTGTTGATCAAGCTCTACAGACCTGAGGGCAAATTCAGTGCATTGGAAGGGTCTGGGAGCAGCTTCACAGAAAACTGAAGTGCCATTGCCAGGGTGGAAGGCTGAGTTGGAACTGGAATTGCTCCAGGAGTTGTGTTCTCCTCTTCCAAGGAGGATGAACAATTTGCTCTGTCCTGCTGATTTTCCTGTGGCTTGGAGAGTTTTTTTGACACAGGAATTTAAAAGACCATGGGGTTTTGACAGTTCTGTTTTGAGGTTAGGTCATTCCTTCCTGTTGCAGTGCAACACTTCCAGTGCACAACTGGGTGGACTTTACAAAGTTCTGAGGAGCACAAAGAGTGTTTGTCCTCACAATGGGAGTCACAGACAGTGCTTCCTTAGGATGCTTTCAACTCTGCCTGCCTTGCAGTAGGCCTGGAAAACTCATTGCTCCCAAGGATTTAGGTAATACATTGTAGATTGGAAAACCCACTTTACCTGTTCTTTTTGAGGTAGAGATAATGGAAGGCATTCAAGTCAGTCATATTTTTTGCTTTTTATTAGATGTGGAAGTTAGAATTAAACCATTCCTGGGAATAGGATTGAAAATCTGATCTTTTGGATTAAACAATTACCAAAACACAGGAAGGATACATACCTGGCACAGCACTAGCCATACCTCTCCCAGTAATTTCAGGCTCAGTCACCTGTTTCTGCCTGCCTCAGCTCTGCTGAAGATTGTTGTATGATACCTAATTTGGAGATTTTTTATTCTGCAGCTGATTGAAGGGGCCTCCTCAGAACAAAAAAGCGTTCTTGGCATCACCAGCATGGACTACTATTACTATCTGAATCTCTCTGGGTCCTACAAAGTCGATGACATCAATGACAAATCAGACTTCCAAGAAACACTGGTGAGTTCTTTATTGTATGATTTGCATAGTGATGGATGTATGTTCATTTCTCTGCCCATCTGTAGCAAAGACATTGATGTATTAATGTGGGAATGAGAAATTAATGTAGGTACAACTCATCCTAATTGTATTTTGCCCTGGGGGAGAGGTATGTTACCCTGAAGACAGACAGCTTTTATAGAAAGGCGTTTTGTGTTTCAGTTTGTTCTGTTTCAGAAGGGTGCAAAGTTAACAAAATTTAATTTGGTGCAGATAATCTGCAGTATGAAAAATGTGGGAATGCAAACACAGTGAGGGACTTCCGTTAGAAGAAAATACAAAAGCGTGCCCTGTTTTACCTGAAGTCTTAGTACTGACTGACCTTCCATGTTTATTTACAACAGTGTGGCTGAAAAGCTGGAGACAGGGACTGTGAAAACACAGATCAGGGACCTTTATCCAGTGCTGTTGCCAGTTCATTGTGTGACCTGTCAACTTGTTGATCTCCTGTTATTAGTAATTTACTTTTTAAAATAAGGGTGGTAACACATTTATACATGTGTTATATATGTAATTTAAAGGCCTAAAAAAGATAATTGTTACTATTATTTTTTAGCTCATCTGGTATTTTAGAAAAACAGTCAGTTGAGAAGACATTCTCTACGTTATACTCTGAACTCCAAACCCCAGTGTTGTTGTGGATTATTTTCTACTAAGTGGCTGAAATTCACAGCCCAAGACAGAGACTGTGCTGCTTTTTAGAGTCATTCAGCACAGCTTAACAGTTCTTAGTGTCTCAGAGGATAAACTGTCTGTGTAGAAGGAATAATATCATTGTCTTTTAGGTTCACTGTTTCCATTTTGCAGTGAAGCTGTTTTTAGTATGACACTTCAGAGCAGGTGTTTGTTTTTTAATAATTTTATTTTTTCCAGAATTTATTTTGTTAATACATCTTCTAAGCAGTGTAGATGCTTCTGTATTTAATTAAAAAAAAATACAAAAATGCTGAAGTAGGACATCTGGTATCTTCTGGAACTTCGGGGCAGGCTGAAATGAAATTTGGTTGCCTTAGGAATTTGGACTGCTTTGAAAAGCTCTAGTTTTTATCATCAAAATTTAAAAAAAATTTCTAAGACAGGAGTATTTGATTCCATTTTTTTGTTTGTTTGTTTTTCTTCCCAGCATGCAATGAGTGTGATTGGGATCTTTGGAGAGGAACAGAATTTGGTACTGCAGATAGTGGCAGGAATTCTGCATTTGGGAAACATCAGCTTCAAAGAAGTTGGCAACTATGCAGCAGTGGAGAGCGAGGAGTGTAAGTACCTCTGGAAACTCTTACAGGAGCAGCAGTGGGCTGCAGCCCAGATGGCACAACTGCAATTCAGAGCTGCTTATCCAAACACAGTGGGTCGTTTCTTAGAGTAAAGGCTGCCAGTTTAGGGTCTCTTCCAAAACCAACGGTGCTGAGGCCCCTCTTTTGTCTTGTAAAGTGCCACTGACTTAGGGGGAGGAAGATTTTGCATTTTGAATATAAGAAATCCTGTTCCAACCTTAGAGCATGAAATAACAGACATTGCAAGAAATACTTTCAATCAGGCTTGAACTCTGCTCCTTTCAGTGCATCAGCACACATTGATGAAACACTGGTTCCTTCTGTGGTTTGTGTGACCTCAGTGTCCTGTGAAGGCAGGTACCAGTCTGTACCAGGGTATCCCTGCTCTCAGGAGGTAGTTGGTGCCCAGGCATACAAACGTGTGTATGTGTGCCTTGAAAACAGAAATCCAGAACTGAACTGAAAAGCAGAATTTGCATACTGCAGTTATGTTTCCTGTCTCAAAATTCTCAACCAATACCTCACTATTAAACACTATTTCTTTACAGTTTCATTTTCCACAGTGCCCTGTCCTTGCATCCCTCCCCCCATGATGCTGTTCTATATCAGCACAGCCCACAGGAGCAAGATGTTGGAAGATTAATGGTTTTAAACATTTTTATCATGATTTATACCTTGCATCTAATGTTGATTTATGCTACCTTGATAGTTTTAGGACAGAATGGATAAGCACAACATATACAGTACCCAATACATTCCTGTCTTTTCTCTTAACCCTTAGTTCAGAATGGGCTTGTGTTTAGGAAAATTGCATTTGTTTAGTTTTTGGTAGGTTAGTTATGAGTAAAGTATCTTGTGCAGTCAACTTCACACCCAACTAACTGTATTAGTACTCTCCTGCTATTTGTTTTAAGAAATTGGGAAATAAAAATTATTAATTTTTAACCTTACTATCCTCTCAAATTAAGAAATTAAGTGAACCCAAAGAAAAACGTTTTGTGGCATTGTATACATCCAGAGAAAAGTATAGGATTTTTTTATATGCTTTAGGATTTTTTTATATGCTTTATGATTCCAAATGAGCTACTGTGCTTCCATTTAAATCACAGTATTTAATGTTTAAATGAAATCAAGGCATTTAATAGCCAGACAAGATAGAGACAATGTGTTGCATCAAAATAACAAACAGCAAAGACATGGATTGAAAACAAATTATTAAAGCTGAATGTATTTCTGTGATGAGCCATGTCCACCACGTTTCTACTGCTCACTGGGATATAAATATAGATGTTGTGTATGAATAATACATAGAAAAAAATTAGAAGTAGAATGAATATAGAACTTATACATAAACATAATGATTTTAAAGAAGCCAGAGAAGATATAGCAATGTCTAGTGAAGTTTCTGCATTAGAAAGATGAAAGCTGGGCTCATTTCTCTTATCCATTAATCCTCCCCCCAGTTTACTGTTTGTCCTAGTCAACTAAATAGTACAGCATTTATAGCCTGGGTAGCCACAGAAGACAGAACACAATGAAAGACCGCTGATCATTTATGCTTTGTGCAAGTCTGAAAGAATAAAAAGTTTAGGAATTTGCTCAACAGTGTTCTTGTTGCTATACAGCCAATTGCAGAAAAACATGCAAAGGCCACTGAAGACTCTAATCTCTTAGTCTGAGTCAGAATCAAATCTATACAGACTATTCTTGACAGACATTTAGACAAGTAAGTCTTTAAAACTGGCAGTTTTTCCTGTTACAGTTCTTGATTATATTAATAGTTGAAAAAAGTTCTTCTTATTTATTCTTAATCTTCCATGTTGCAAATCACAGCAAATACTACTACTGCTCTCCTGGATGCAGAAAAGAATTTAAACCATCCCTCTTTACACTTGCATTGTATTGAAAAAGTTGTTTTACACTTTCTGAAAACTCCATGAAGTGAACCAAGGCTTTTCTTCACAATGTGTATTTAAAACTCTTCCACTGAATGCTGCTGATTACTCTTTGAGGATCATTTTTTTCAATTACATGCATATCCTGCTTTATAATAATTTCCAGACTGTAATTTTATGGTCCCTAAGTAGGGAAAATAATCAGGCATCTTAAGAATGTGAAGTTCTATGGAGTCCTGGCCAGCTACTCTTCCCTTACAGTAAATCATTAGCACTATGAAGGAAGTCTCTGAGCTATGCATGATGGTTCTTACCATTACCCTGTCTGCATAAATTCTTACCAGTAGTATTGGCTAAGCACTTTTCCTGGCATCTTTACAGTATATGTGAGCATATTTGGTCTGTAATTGCCTACATTCTTTTCCATTTTAAAGCATATGATGATTGACCTTTTCATGTGCTCTTCCATCTGAGTTCTCAGTGAATTACATGAGATGTTGCCAGTGACTCAACTTTGGTTAGGTGTGTGGTTCCTAGTACCCTAGAGTAAATTTAATCACTTTGCTGATGGTAATAAATCAGAATTCAGAGAGCTGGTGGTTATTTTCAATTTTAAAAATAATTTTGGATTAATGTACTGAAGTGTTTAGTGAGTTCATGCTGTGACATACAGATATGTAAAGCACTGCCTTAGTGATTATTTAACACCCTCCTCACACCAGTAAAGTAGATCTGAAACCAATGGAACATGCAGGAAACACTGTTAGAGGATTATGTGGTTTAGTGGAGGTGCAATACCAACTCCAGGAGTTACCCTTGGGAGCTATTTCCATATGCTTTCAAGATGTTTCTCTTTTTCCATTCCTGAAGGTGTGTGACACCTGCAGCTCACATCTGCACCACGTGCTAAGAATGCAGAGAGTACTGGACTTGTGGCTGCTTGTTGCACAGATGCATTTTTGTGCTTTACTTTTAAACAAGGGAAAACAGAATTTGCAAAGTACTTACAGAATGAGAGATTAAAAAAATAAAACCAAGTAAATGGCAAGGCAATTGAAAAGTTTTTGCAATGTCCTAACTTACAGGAGGAAAGGGAAAGAATATTAGGAAGCAGGTAGCCTATTTTTTCTTATTCTTTAAACATTTCATGTTTTTACAAAGAACTTTCAACTTGTCAATTTTATTTAATGTGTGAGCTCTCCATGTTTTATTTCCATCTTCTCCCAGAGTGATTTGTTTGAACCACATAGTTCAAAGTTATGACCTAAGGCAGCTTACATGTTTGAAGGACTGAAGGTACAGAAATAGCTGACTATTTTACTTCAAGGTGCTTTATCTTAATTGAAATCCATGCAAGTAAAGAGCTGAAAATGTCCTTGAGGAGCATAGGGGAAATTTTGACAACCTAAATTCCTCTTCTTTTTCTTTTTAAGCTGCATGCCCCATGAGTTTTGTTGTTAGTAGAGATACAGTTAATTTTTTTCCTTTGTTCTGTATTTAGCCTGTAAGTCATAATCCAGCAACCCTGATCTTTCTTGCAGTTTTGGCTTTCCCTGCTTTTCTCCTGGGAATTAACCAGGACCGCCTGAAGGAAAAACTGACCAGCAGACAGATGGACAGCAAGTGGGGAGGCAAATCTGAGTCCATCCACGTGACCCTGAATGTGGAACAAGCCTGCTACACCAGGGATGCCCTGGCCAAGGCCCTTCACTCCCGGGTGTTTGATTACTTGGTGGATGTAAGTTGGACTTCCTTGATTCTACTGAAGTATCAAAACCAGTACAAGTGCAGCAGGAATGTTCCTTACAGTGCTTTTCTTGTCTGTCATTTCTTTGGCCTGGTGTGTCTCTTTGCCTAAACCTGCCCAGGGCAGTGGGAGCCTGACCACGGGGATCAGCCCCAGGGCACTGATGATGTGGCAAATGTGACACGTTCTTTGCAGCAACGAGCTGTGCTTTCAGTCTCCTGCCATGAGTGTCCCCTGGATACTCTGACATCTCCCTGGTAGCATCCATACTGCTCAGAATCTTACTTTCTCCTATGTAGTTGAGCAGAATTAGTGGATTATGATCCCCTGCTCTCTCATCCTGCAAAGAGCTCCTTCGGCATCCAGATGTGGCAGATGACCAAATTCCATTCTTCATGCTAAAGTACTGCCTTGTTTGGAGGGCTAGGACTGTACCTTTGACCACAGATGGATGAAGCAGAGATGTCCTCCCTGGTGGCACTGCCAGTGTCTCAGAGGTTTCCCTCATCATGGCAGCCCTGAAATTCCCACTGTGTGCTGTACCAGCACTGACACTGCAAAGAGTCAGTCAAAAACACAGAATAAGGTGAAAAGATTCAGAGTACCATCTGCAAAATGCATCAAATACCAGACTGAAAGCTGTTCTTTTTTTTGTTGGCTCCTTTTCTTCAACTGAGCTGGTTACACTGAAAGGGAAGGATTTTTACAAATAGTAGATCCAAAGGCTCACTGACCTGGAAAACAGGGTAGCATACTGTTCATTTCCTAGCTGTTAGTAACACTTTATTAAAAAGTGAAAGCAAAATAACCTATTACATATATTGGTATTCAATTAAAATATGTTATCTTTTAAGAAACCCAGTATTTTTATAGAAGTGTTTAAGAATATAAGTATCTTTAAAATATATAACTACACTTTGTTTTACATTTTGTTTCTGTTTTATTAGTCTATTAATAAGGCTATGGAGAAAGACCATGAAGAATATAACATTGGTGTCCTTGATATTTATGGCTTTGAAATATTCCAGGTAAGGCAATGCAATACTTGGTGTTTGAGCAGATCTGACTGAGCTGAGGTTTTTTGTAAGTTAGAGGGGGAAAAAATCCAAACCAGAAAAAAAACTCAAACACATCCTGTGGCCAGAATAAAAGCAAAAAAAAATCCCAACCGAGCTTCCTGGACATTGCGATCTCACTGGTAATGTCTCACTTAATAAACATAAAGTATTGAAGGAACTTCAAAGAAACGGGGTCATTGATCTTAAAAGAAAGATCTGAGATTCCACAAAATGTCTATAAAGTCAGCAACCCATCTATCACTGACAGTGTTTCTTTGAAGCTTATTGCCAGCATGAGAACTAAAAATTATTGTATATAAGGCAGGAGACTAATTTTTAAATTGTTTCCTTTTCTACAGAAAAATGGTTTTGAACAGTTCTGCATCAACTTTGTTAATGAAAAACTGCAGCAGATTTTTATTGAACTGACGCTGAAGGCAGAGCAGGTAACCAGACATTTACTATTTTTGAATTCATAAATGAGCTATTACTTTTTCAATTGTTGGAAAAATTGAGGTTTCATCATCTGTTAACAGTAAAATCTGCCCTGTTAAGGAAGACAAAGGAATAAAAAATAACCTTTGTTGTTGGCTGACCCTAAAACTATGAACCACATCAGCTGCAGACATTTGTTGTGTGACAGAGTGGTACAGAAGTGAGTCCACCACACGGTGTGCTCATGCAGTCATATGACTGCCCAGGCTTGCTGCAGAGTCTGACTCACTGACAGAGATGGAAAACTGCAGCTTGGCTCCATCCCTGTGCTTTCCTTGAACATGACACACAGTTAACTGGGAATACTTTTCTAATTAACTCCACACCTTTTCTATTTTTTTAGATATATATATGAATGAAATAGATTGCAAACAAATGCAAAAATACTTGTGAGAGTATTTGCAGTTCTCTGCTCATGATCTTACTGCAAAATCTCACTTTACATGAGGGTGAGCTCCTGCCTGGGAGGGCAGGCAGAACACAGCTGAGACAGGGCCACTGTGGTGAGCTCAGGGCTGGCACCAGCTCTGGGCCAGGGTTTTCAGGAATGCACGCACACAATTGCCCTTGTATGGAATTACCCAGTCATTGCAGTGACCTGCAAAGGGTGCAGCTGAACTCGGATATATGCAGCTGACAGGTCAATTTAATGGGATTTTAGTGTGAGTTCTTGCCCAGTAACTCTCTAGATGTGTTTGTGGTTATGGTAA
The DNA here is from genome assembly GCF_001715985.3 of Manacus vitellinus. Classification (NCBI taxonomy): domain Eukaryota; kingdom Metazoa; phylum Chordata; class Aves; order Passeriformes; family Pipridae; genus Manacus; species Manacus vitellinus. The sequence continues at coordinate 14,677,561 of NW_021939189.1, read as the reverse complement.
TTGCATCCAGAAATAACAAGCTGAGCTGTGTCTCCGTTCCACGTGCCTTTCTAAATGCGTTGTTTTGGGGGTCTGATCCTCAACGTGCCTGCCACAGTCGGAATTTTTAGAATCCATCAGGATGTGGAGGCTTAGGTACACTGTCAAGATACTGTTAAAGTAGCTTTGTTACTATTTGCAAAGTGCTTTGACAATAAATGCACTGTAGAAGTATTCCTGATCTTGTCAGTGAAGGGCTATGAATGACAAAGGAATGTGTGGGGAGAAGAGTGGGATTCCAATTCATCTTTTAGGCAGCAGAGAGCTGGATTTAACCATCATTAGGGTCATTTCTCCCACCTCCACCCAATCATACATTTGGCAAGTCTCCCTGAACATGAGTAGTGCAGAGTTTGTGTCTGTGGAGTGTGTTGTAAATCTAGTGCTACATCTGCAGTGCAAAGGAATATTTGCATCTTTCTTTTTACTTAACAGGAGGAATATGTGCAAGAAGGAATTAGATGGACACCAATAGAATACTTTAACAACAAAGTAGTGTGTGACCTTATAGAGAACAAAGTGGTAAGTATTTCGAGCAAACAGGTGGAAAAAACAACAAGATTTTTTCACTAAAATATTTGGGCAACTGCTTTGCTGTCAAGAAGGTTCATAGGAAAAATGCAAATACTGTTCAGTTACTGAGTCATACTATGTCTATATATAAATCTTACATAAGATGTCTTATAAGAGCTCTAAGATATATGTCATCTAAGATACCATCCAAAAAGAGAACTACATGATTGATGTGTGACTAAAAAATACAATGATGGAAAATAAAATTTTATCTACCTGAATTTATCATGAACTTTCTGACATACTGTACATCAGACGATGCTTTTCTGTGTGCCTGGGAGATGTATTTCAGTTTGGGGAAGCTACAACACCACCTTCCTTTGAGGTACTGTTGCAAATTAATCAGAAACAAGTGAAGAGAAAGTATTGTGCATAAAAGAAGTTTTGTGTCTTTGCTCCACAGAATGTTCTGCAGTTTCAAGTCTTTATGGTCTAATTTGGGGTGATAACAAATGTTGAGTTGTCCTTTAGGACAGAAGTAGGTTGTTTTTCAGCTAGTTCTTTATCCTCATGTGGACCAGAGCAGTAGTTCAAATACTGTAGTGAGTTGTGCTTAAATGCACATCAGATTTTGCCCATTTCCTCTCTGTATCAGGATAACTAGGAAGAAGATAAGATTTCTGTCACAATAACAGATATTGAGCTCTTAAGTTTGTCAAACTACAGCATGTGAACTTAAATACTTTTCTGAGAAATTTTTTTATTTCTTGGTGGAATGAGAAAAAAGCTTAAAACAAATATTGATGGTTTTGTTTTGTTTTGTTTTTTTCAACAGTAATCACTGTTTTCCCCATTATTTCCCACTGTCACTATCATTACATGAAGTGGGATCTCTCCTTAAACTCTTTATGTAAAAATTAATCTCTGCCAATTGGAGGGAAATTCTTCCTGTCTCTGCTCTGGTGGTTTTGTAGCAAAGATAGTTTTGTGTTTGAGGGGGGGGAAAAACTGGCATCATAATTTTTTTGCCCTCCTCACTTCTGCTGCTGTTCTTGTTCTGCAATCTTCTAGAATCCCCCAGGGATTATGAGCATTTTGGATGACGTGTGTGCCACGATGCACGCGGTGGGAGAAGGGGCTGACCAGACACTGCTCCAGAAACTCCAGATGCAGATTGGGACTCATGAACATTTCAACAGCTGGAACCAGGGATTTATCATTCATCATTATGCTGGAAAGGTAACGTGGAAAATCATCACTGAATTCTCTGTGATGTATTTATGAAGAAAAAGAACAGTAATGAAAGGAAGGGGGAAGCCCTATAAAGAGCTGGTTTGATATAAAATAACCAGATTATCTCAGGAGACAGTGTCCTTTCACAGTGTAGGGAGCTTAGGACAAATATGCCCCAATGTGTGTCCCTTGCTGAGGAGAGACGAGTCTGGGCCTTGCTGCTATCAAACTTACTAACCAGAACTTAATATTAAATGTAACAAATAAGTGCCCCCAGACTTTTAGTAATTGTAATCTTAACTGCTTGTTATAGTAGCAGTAAATTTAAAGCATTCAGATATAAAAATGACACTATGGGGATGATATACCAATAAAACTGGGAGTATAACATGCAGTTCTGTCTTCTTTGGGTTTGTTTCTCAGACTAGTCATGGTTTCCTGCAGTTATAGTTAATAACAGTAAATCCTTACTAAGCAAAAACTTCAGTAAAATTCAGTATTAAATTCACTCGTGTCATATTCCATTCACTAGCTCCATAAGTCTTTTTAAATTTGAATTTAAACTGAATTTAAATATAAGGATGAAGCTCCTTTATGTTTGTTGTGAAAGAGTTTAATAATACATGCAGGGATTTGGTGCTCATTGTAGTATCTAGGTTTGACCAGACTAACCAAAAAGTTCAGAACAGCTACTGATGAGGACAGAATTTAAATTTTCTTTAATTATTGGGTTCTCAACTTACCACAAACAATCAATTTCCACCTTGGCCCAGGTATCTTATGATATGGATGGATTCTGCGAGAGAAATCGGGATGTTCTTTTCATGGACTTGATTGAACTCATGCAGAGCAGTGATTTGTACGTAAGCAAAACTTGCTTAAAGCTAGGAATGACTCTTAGTTCAGATGGATGCAGAGGGCCTGGCTTCTCTACTTTGCAACTTGTGAACTCATTTGTATAAAAGTGGGAATAAATCACAACTTGCATTATATTGACCTTTATTTTCTACAAATTGGAGTAAGTGAGGCACTGCAGTATTGGAATCCAGTGCTGTAATGGCAGCATTTGTTTTGGCCTCAAACAAGGCCATCAGTGCTTTGGCATCCTCTCAAACAGGCACTGCTTTGACAAAAAAAGTAACATTTTTTTGTTATGTATTTTATTAATTGATGATTGCTCTTTAAGAAGTGTGCATTTCTTCAAGTCTTGTAGAAGTCTGGTATCATGTCTGCCAATGCTCACTAAAATAGCAAGGGATCTCTGTGAGGAATGAGGCTCGTGGAAAATACTAATCTTAAAATAGATTTGACATAACTCTAGATTAATAGAAATAGCTATTTATATTCTGCTCAACTACCCACTTTTACAGCACATTCCTTGACATGCCTGCATTGCATTGTCTTTCCATGCCAACCCTGTTTTATAAATTCTTTCCTAGGCCTTTTATAAAGGCTCTGTTTCCTGAAAATCTTCAAGTGGACAAGAAGGGCCGTCCTACCACCGCGGGCAGCAAGATCAAAGTATGTCTAGTTTTGCAGTGAAAGTGTGGGTGCACGTGGTTTTGTGTTTGTGTATGAACATCTAAATAGATTTTAAAATAAGTCTTCTCTGGTTTTTACTGTCCAGACATTTTTAAAGATAGGCATCAGGAGGATCTCGATGCAAAGTGATGCATTGGTTCAGCTGTTAGACTTGTGTGTTGTCCAGCATCCAGCGTTCATTAAATGTTGTGTTCAGCTGCATTCCACGGCAGTGGGTTTTGCAAACGAGCAGTTGATGGTACTTGCATGTGCATAATGAATGAGCTGCTTCACTCAGCCACTTGATGTCCCACAATTAACTACAGATAACTGGTCTCTTTAAAGTGCAGAAATGCAGCCCAACGCCAACTGAGGTCAATACAAGTCTTTCTACTGGCCACAGTGTGCCTTGAATAAGGCAGCAAGTGTTAGAAGGCTTTGTCTTAGAAGTCTCTTTGGAGACTGATTGTAAAATACACACTTAGATTACACATTGCTTTGGAGATCAATATTTTATCAGCCTCTTTCCTCATATTTCACCCTGACAGTCAGGTTCACTTCATGCATTCCTTGTCACTCCTTATTTTTATATAGTAGTTTAAATACTTTACATAGCTGGAGGTAATGATGCCTTCTCTTTTCTAAGCTTTTCATGAGGTGCATATTATTTCAAGACACTTTGGTTGTTCTGGAGAAAGACCAAAGTCAGCTGGATCTAGTCAATGGAATCATCCAGTCAGATGGTTGATAATTTTAGAATTCTCTCGGGATTTATAGCCTATTCATAGCTCAGATCCTATTGTTTTTCTTCTCTTTTACAGAAACAAGCCAACGACCTTGTAGGCACCCTGATGAAGTGCACACCCCATTACATCCGCTGCATCAAACCAAATGAAACAAAGAAGTCTCGAGACTGGGAGGAGAGCAGGTATGGATAATCAGAATATGTGATGGGAACCACTCTAAAGAAGCCACAAAAATTCATAATTTCTAATCACAGCCTACAAACAGAACTAGATTCTCTAAATCTGGCATGACTCCTCCTGAAGTTTAAAGATAAGGGATGGTCACTTGGTCTAAATCAGCAGTTAGTGTATGCAGTTTTTAGCTTTTTTCCTGTCAGTTATGAATAATCAACATTTGCATGAGTACCAGTATATTAGTATATTAAAGACTCAGTTTTCCATGTAGAATTTGCACACCAAATGCATTATACGTATCTTCTAACTTTTGCTACTTTTTAAATTTAAAACCAACTTCTGTTAAGAAGCTAAAAAGCCAGTAGGATTTCTATATCTACTTTTATGTATCAATCTTACCAGAAAGTGCCTATAACCAACAATGTAGAAGGTTCCTGTTTTACTTCTTGACTTTTAAGTTTAATTGACCAACTCTTTAAAGAGAATTCACTGGAATATTGTATCAGGTGATTATATAGATATTAAATAGATGTCTAAATCATCAGTTTGGTTTATCACATCTTACCTGAAAAAAGATGCTGTTCTCTTTTGCACTGAGGTAGGTGCTCAGTAGAGTGTGTTTTCTATGTGAGGGCCTAATGTAGATAACATTTATTACTATATACCACGTACTTTTGGTAGTGGTAAAGTTGCTGTTGAAGCAAGTGGTTATTTCTGTCACAGTGAAACAGGTTGCAAGGCCTGATAAAAAGCATTCTTGAGAACCCCCCAGCAGAATTCCCTTCCTGCCCTTTGGCATGCAGACTGGCACAGTCACATGCAGATGGAGAGCACTTACAGAAGCTATTGGGTCTGCCCTTCAAAATGTCACTGAGGGCTTGGCAGGAAATGGAGACCCTTTTTCTGTAGCTTTTCCACCCCTGAAAATCCTACTGTGCAAGGCTTAATTTTCCACTGACACTGGGGACTAAAGAAGGGGAAAGAAAGTGATCCTGGGAAAAGTGTTTATAAAACTTTTAACTTTAAGTTGAGGGGCTTTTAAAATCAATCGTTTAGGTATTTGGAAACAGGCCTGTTATTGTGGAAGGTGTTGCTGGGAAACCAAGGAAACAAACAAATAAAATCCTAGTCCTGAGAAAAGGGCAGCTTTCAGGAAACCCCTTTTGGAGCAAAAATGGGCAAGATTTCTTCTTGTTTTCCCATAATGAGGATGGTGTGTTATCAGTAGCTGCTGTATTTGCCAAGTGAATTACAAAGGATTGTGTACTATCAAACTGAGACAAAAATGGAAGTGCTGCTTATAATGGTAATGCTTCATCCCCGTTTAAAACTCCTAACATTCCCTCTCATTTCAATCTGTGATTGCCCACCTATTGTAGTAGGACTTCAGTGTGGCAATTAGGGACAGGTCTGGGGAAAAGAAATTTATATGCATATGACAGTTCAAAGTTCAGCTTAATTTTGTTGTTTCTCGATCTTACTGTGAGAGGGAAATACAAACCATAACTGAGTTTATGTGATATTGTGCTGAATGGTTGATTAAAGTTTTTTTTCTTCGTTTTCTGCTGTGATCACATAATGCTGCATCATACCCCATGGCTGATGTGATGGGAATAGTAATTTGCTTATTAGTAGCAGGTTACTAGACCGTGAAAACGTTACTGAAAAAGGAAAAAACCCTCTCACAAAGCCTGTCTTACTTCATGCTCCCAGAAGCCATGTAACTGCAGCTTTCTGCTGCTGTTGAATAACTTTAAAATATTTAGCACTGAAACATAGGCCTTGTGTAATATCTAAACCTTGTATAATACCTTAGTTATTCCAGAAATTGGGGTGTTCTTGAAATGTGTTTTTGTTCAGGTCCTGGCACAGCCACTTGGACTTGTATTCAAAACTGCTGCATTAGCTGAATTCCCAGACCCTGACCTGCTTGAGGTTGCTGCCTGGAGGGAGATTTTCAGTGTGCCTTTTCTCAGAAAGGAAGGGAAAAACAGAAAAATGTCTCAAATTCTCTGGTGCTGGACTCTAATACTGGCAGGACAGTAAGAAAATAGGAGTAGTACTGTTGCTCCAGTGCATTATTCCAGATGTGAACAGGAGGGAAAGCTATAAACAGGAAAATATATTTTTGTCCACCAACTTTCTACTGTACCAGAATTCTTGGAGTGGGTACAAATATGCTTTATTCCTTGAACACAGCAAGATTAAAATGTTTAGTATTCTTTATTGTAAGCTAAAAGAGCAGTATCACTCATCATTTAGTAAAACACCTCTCAAAAGCATTCTTCAAAAAGAAGAAATAACAGAAGGGATTTTGTCATTTGTGTAGCAAGGGATTTCAAAAGATTTTTCCCTTCATACTATGAGTCATGTGAAAAAAATGTCCCAACAAAAAAAATATCAATGGGCAGTACATTTTATATTGAAATTTAATATTTCAAAATAGCTAGAGAAATAACATTGAATTAACTGAGAGTGTTTCAGGATTTGAAAAATTTTTTGTAAAATCGGAGAAATAGTAAGCAAACCAAAATTAACTGGCTTCTTACAGACTCACTTTTTAAATTATATGTAAAGAAATGTTCTTTTATATACTGTTTGTTGACCAGCCAAGCTTCAGCCAGCCTTGTGCCTGTCCTCAAATCCTTCTGTTGCAGCATGGTAAAATTAGGAGGAATTCTAGCTTTTCACCAATATACTGACCTGGCTTTCTTTCTGATTCTTTGTGAAGTGAAAGTTTGGCATCTGGGGCTTTTTTCCAGCCATCAGACTTGGTCCTGTCTCCAGAACAACCAAAAAAAATGCTGCTCTGTGCTACTGTTGCTGTTTGAGCTGTGTAAAGCATCGGTAAAACCTACAATAAAAGAACACAAAAGAGTTTCCCGGTCCCTTGGGAATTGTATAAGTAGTAGTTACTTGGCCTTTCATGGGTAATAGTATTAGCTAAGGAATTTGGACATTAATTACCTTGGAAATGGGATGCTAAACTAGGAAAAAATGCTAAGGTAAACCTGCTACCTGTATTTATTTCAGCACTGTGGTCTACCTGCCTTGAATATTTTTCCCACCATGCAGTGTACATGGTAATGTGGAAGAATAGATTCATGTACCTGTGCATGAATTTTAGCAATCAGTAGTCTTTAAGCATGATCCAGACTGTTAAGAATCTGCAGCCTCCATCCACGAGTAGGCTGAAATAAAATGGATGATAAACCTTGTGTTGTTTTTGTCCACAGAGTAAAACATCAAGTGGAATACTTGGGTCTGAAAGAAAATATTCGAGTAAGAAGAGCTGGTTATGCCTACAGGAGGGTTTTCAAGAAGTTCCTGCAGAGGTAGGGTAACATTCATTTAGAAGTACTGCTGTGCACTTGTTTATATGATGAGGAGGGAACCAAGAGGCTGCAAGTTTAGAAAGCTCATTTCCCAATTGCCCTTTTCTCCCCATTTGCCTTGCACAGTGATCTGGATTACACAGAGATCTGAAACTGTTTTAAAGCCTGGCTTTGTGTTTGTGAAAGTATTTTCATTTTTTTCTGTAAACTTGCCTAAGGCCCCAGTTCTTTTTGTAGTGCTGTGAGAGGATACCTCAGAGTTAAGGAGTTAAGGGAACTGCTGCAGTGCCTGAGATCTGCTAGCCTTTGTTTCAAATGTTACTGCTCTAGCTCTCCCAACTTTTCTCCCAATGACAGACAGAAGATAGGTAAAGAAATACATGCCTGCCATTCAACCATTGCAGTGTAAAGAGTAACTTCAGCTTAAATTGCTCATTATCCTTCCAGTGGTGTTCCAACAGCTGGGAATGGGTACAACTCAAACCACTGCAGCTGCTCTCTGAATGAATGAAAGCAAGTCAGAGCTCTGTAAGACCAGTCCTTTTTTCAGTGTCTTAGGACCAGCTGTTAAGATGATTAACTACCTCCACTAGCTAATGAAATCCTCTTAAATAAAAGCAGTTTCAAGATTTATACAACATTCAGCTTCTGGTTTTTAGAAACTTGAGACATACAGCTAATAAATGCCCAAACAGACATTATGTGACAAAACAGCTCTTGTTGAAAGTCTTTGAATTGCATTTGAGAATATAAAATAATACCCCAAACAGTATTTGCAAGGGGTGTAGTATAATTAGACAGCACAGAACAAAGCCATGAATAATAGTTCATGATAATACCAGAAATGTTCTAGTAATGTAATAATAGTCAGGCCTAAAATCTCTTCAAGTACGGACTCAATTTTCATTATGGAACAATTTGAAATTCCTTTTTCGTCACGATCTTCAAGCCCAGATGTATAAACATGATTATGCTTCAGGCTGTGTTACTTAACACAGACTGTTGCTGAGACAGAACAGCAGATTTATAATGAGTATTAAAATCCAGCCTCCCTAGCTGTTGAACACTGACTGTGAGGGCTGTGCTGGTCTAGCAATCTGCACAAAGGAAAGCTACGTGGTACTGCTGGATCCACTGAAACCATTCTTTGTGGAATTCATCCATTTGCTTCAAACTAATTAGCTGTGTTGAATTTAACACTGTGTTAGGAGTAAAACCCCTCCTGCTCCCTTTCCATGCCCAGTTCCCTAGGATGCAGAACAAGCTCTGTTGTGACCCCCTGAGTCAGTGTGAGTAACAGCGGGCAGAGCATGGGATGGCCAGGAAGTGCATGCTTGGACACTTGTTTTCCTTGGGCGTTCCTTGGCAGCTCCAGATAAGTGGAGATTTCTGGGCTGAATAGACTTTTATGTACAAAATTTACATTTGCATGCAAAAAGCCACAGTCTCTGAAAAGGCCTGTGTGTTCCAAGGCATAACCCATCTGAAAGCTGAGCTCTCTGCTCCCAGATTTAGACATGAGACCCAACTGCTTACTGTGAGTTTATAAGAGATAGTTTTGGAGGGCAGTCATGATTTGAAATTGTTTCAGGAGCATTTAAGAACACATTTGTGCTGAAATAAAGTGTAAGGTAAATTACACAAGCTTGAAAAACTGAGATGCCTGGATAGTGACCTGACCTGTTTGATGGGAAGCACAGGGAGATTGCAGTGGCATTGCTAAACAGCAGCCAACAGTGATAGAATTGTCACCGTGGCAGACTGTGAAATGCTTCACTGCTGCATGTTACAGAATAATCTGTTTCTTCTGCCCTGCAGACTTGCCACACCAGTAAAATGTATGAAGTTAATTTGATAAAAAAGGAGAATTTCAAATCTATTAATTTGTACCCAAGATCTTTACTTACATTAAAAGGTCTTAAGAGTTCAGGAGATGTAGGAGAGAATTTGTAACATGCTGAAATGTCATGTCACACTGTCTTGTGTGGAAGGTAGCAGTTTCAAACACCTTTATTAACCTCACTCCTTTATCTTCAGACTTCATTAGATCCACCTATATGCTGGTGGTACATGAAGAACCTGCAAAAGAGGTTAAATAAATGAGCTAGGACTTACTTTAAAGTACAACTCCTTACTGGGTTGCATCTGTTTATCCCATGATACTGATAAATTACATAAATATGTAAGTGTACACATTGTCTGTAAACATAGATTATGTTTATATAATATACAGTATAAATATAGCAGTGTATTAAATGAAATCCTATATTTGCTATATTTAAGGTGGTGTAAGAGCTAATTCATTATACCATCAAGCATAGTACCTGAGCATTTGTTAACTGATGGATTTGAACATGAGAACATTAGTGTTTTCAGTCCTACTGAATTATTCATCACTTATCATTCTCTTCTCATGTGCCCTCTATTCAGAGGTATTTGGGGTTTGTGATATATTTCTTTTTAACTGTTTGCTATTTTTCTTTCTATGGTATTGTTACTTAAGTTGCACGACACTGTCTCTGGTTCCTGGCTGGATAACATTTTAGATATTATGAGTAATCAACATTCCTGCAATGTATTTTCCAGCAAATCCTTGTGTGCTTTTTGAAAACATTTTATTAGGAGCTGTCTAAATTATCTTAAGAACTTGGAAGTAATAACAAACTAAACTCCATACCTTATCACTTTTTGTCATTTGTTGAATAGTTTTACTAATAAGCATGATTTAGTTTATATAACTTAAGTACACTAAAAGCATTAAAAAGAAATTGTCAAGAGTAAAGAACATAAAATATTTCAGGGAGAGATTTGTCACAACATATTTAGCTGTTCTCCAGTCTTCTTGTCACACGAGTCTAAATAGCTGCTGCTAAAGAAGTTACTTACCCATTGACACACTGAGGCAGCTAAAGCCCATCAAGTGCTCCTTTGGTGGGCAGTGGAACAAGGCAGCTTTGTAACTCCAGCCTGGCAGTTCCAAAAGCCCAAGTTAAGCCTGAAGAAGTGGGCAGTTTAAAAGGGGCTGAAACCTGGCATCTGCTTCATTCTCAGGGATTATAGAGAATACCATGAGAGACAAGGCTACTGCTTCTTTCTCTCAAATCCATGTTGTTATAGCACTTCCTGCTCCTTCCCTAGCCCTTTGTGTGGCAGTTCCCAGTGTTCCCTCCAGGGAGCTCCAACATCACTGTTGCCTCCCTCTTGCCCCAGAGGCCAAGCCAAAGGCTACCTGAGATAGAGCCAAGAGTGGCTCCTTGCTAAATGCAGCCCAGCTCCTGGACAGGTGGGTCAGGAGCACGAGCTGGTCTCTTGCTTAGAAACAGAAAAGACCTTTGCAACCAACAAGAGACTCAGAGGGCTTGAGTGAGAAATTGGCCACGTGCTTGGGAATGGCTGTAGAATGCCAAGGATGTAGGTACTCAAATCTGGACTGTACATGAATAACCTCACCCTGGGCTTCAGCAGATCACAGCAGAACTTCCTGCAATTGACTGCTGCAGTTACCAAACAGCAACACAGCAACTGGAAACCGAGACTCCAGGGCACTATTGTCCTTCTCATTGCAGTTATTTGGTCTCACTAAATAAGAAACATTTTAATACTCTGCATCTTGGCACACACCAAGCTCTGAGTCCTGCTCCAGTTGTTAACTCTCCCCCAGGGTAATGCTGACCCAGAGTCAGTGGTATCCTGCTGCTGTTGGATGCCAGGTCTTAATCTCTCCTCCCTGATGGTTCAGGTACGCCATTCTGACCAAAGCAACCTGGCCTTCTTGGAGAGGAGAAGAGAAACAAGGAGTCCTCCACCTGCTTCAGTCAGTCAACATGGATCCTGACCAGTACCAGCTTGGGAAATCCAAGGTCTTCATCAAAGCTCCAGAGTCTGTAAGTGTGGCAGAAAATGATTCTTTAAGTGTGGAACTGTTTTGCTGAAATAAAGTCCTGCCCACTCAGAAATGGAGGATGGGATCTGCTGAGGTGGGAGAAGCATAAAAGAGAAGCTGGGCAGGTCTGCCATTGACACTGTCCAGAGATTTGAGGCACTTTTACAACAGGTACAGTGCATGAGGCCACTGCATGACTGACACAAATACAAACAGCATTAAATGCATCAAGAAGAGGAGGTGGGATATGAAGATGCTTTGGTGGCAGGTTGCACAAAGTGACATCCAGTCTGTCATATGAAGAAATATCATGGCATGAAAACATCTGTGAACATTACCTGAGAAAATTGGTCCTTTTCTCAGTGCAAGAGCTACTGATGAAGGTAGAATGATCCCCAGTCAGTAAGGATATGTTGTGCAGCACTGAGTAAATCAATGTCCCAGAATGACTGCAACTTGAAATCCTGTTCTAAGAGAACATCAGGGAGGCATCATGGGGCTGTTTTGATCCTGTGGCTACTAAACTGCACAAAATCTGTTGGAAAAAAGTTTTCTTACATTGCTGTTCTAGAAAGTTGTTAAGGAAAATCTGTGCTCTACTCACCATCATTTATTCCTTATGCATCAGAAGCCATAGGGCTTAGTTTGTGCTTTAGCTGAAGTTACATTTTAAAATAGAAGCAGACCACTTCTATCATTTATCATTTTCTGTTCCAGGAATATATTTTTTGCTCTGCAGAGCAATAGTAATTCAGGCCATGACACTGCTGTGCCCAATCACACAGGAAGAAATTTGTTAAAAGAAAAAAGATAATGCTTCTCCAAGTCATTATAGACATTGTGTTCTTCCTACCATAAATAGGGTAAGATATTGTTCAGGAATAATGGGACTTTACATTCCTGCCATCTGAGAGACATGTTTATACACTTGGCATACAGTGCTCAAGATGTAGGTTATTAGAATACTTAGGTGCATGTTGATATAAATAATATAAACAATTAAGGGAAGAAACCAAAATAATTTTTGTGTGATGGCTGCATTCTTGAACTGTGCTGCTTCATGGATAAACAAATACAAAATTTTAAAGTAGCATTGCTTGCAGTTTTATGTAACAAATCATACAAGGCACTATCTGTCTTTCCTGAAATGCCCCTTATAAGAGCACAGATTTTTAGCAGCTGCATCTTCACAAATGGGGTGAGTCTTATTCCTGTTTTTTTCAGAGAAAGAAATGAAATAATTTCCTGGTTTCTGTCTTCTGTTTAATAGTGGCACGTGCTCCCATGGGATTGATGGATCTAGTTCCCCTTTGCTCTGAAGTGGCCAAAAAGTTAATATTCTGTACCCCAGCATCATATGCTGCCAGGTTGTTCTCTAGAGGAAGACGTTTTTATCCAGTGGATGTCTCTTCCCATCCTAATGCATGTTGTTAATACTAAGCCCTGGTTCCATGTATATGTCATTTAATGGTGGATCTGTGAGTTTTCCTGAAGGGCAGTTCTGTAGGTTAGGAAAACCTGATGTTGACTGGAAATAGTATAATTTTTTGGGTTGTGTTTCGAATTTAATTTAACTTAATGCTTCCAATTACTGTGTGTTTTCTTAAATTTTTTTTAAATGCCATGAAATCTGTTTTTAAACAAGTGCTAAAAGTACTTTTTCGTTTTAAGTTGAAAATGTTTTTTGTGAGCTGAATATTCTCAAGTTTGATTTATATCTTTTATTAAGAGAGACAGTCATCTTTCGTCTTATATTACTAAAGTATTGGCTAGGGTTATATTGCTTTTGAGAAAAATAATCTTTTAGATGGCAAATGAAATTTTTTCTTTCTACTACCAAAAAGAGCACCTGTTGTGGTTAATCAGATGAAAAATACTTGATTTTCTCAGGAGTGCAAGAGGAGGCTTTATAACACATATTTTAGGGAAGAGTTTCTGTAGTATTTTTATTTTTATAGCTTAAGAACTGGATTTCAGCTCAGTGATCGAGTGGAACTTCCTTAATGGTGACCTTCAGCTGCAGGTGATAGATTATTTTGCGCTGAGATTTTACAATTAACATTGTTGGTAGAGAAGTAAATGGTGAGTGTTCATGAGAGACAACATCAATATTGTTCCTGTAACCTGAATTACACGAGGGTTGGTTACAGCCCTGCTGAGGCTGAGGGTGTTTTTGCATCAGGAGCACTCGTGGCTGTGTCTGAAACCCTACCCAGTGCTTGTGCTCCTGAGGAGATTTCTTCTTTTTAATAAGTTTGCTGTAGATGGAGAATTGCCAATGGTGAAATAAGGTTTTATGGGTGGCAGAAAGGAGGCTTCATTATTTACATTTCCATCACACACCTGAATAAATAACTCTGTACAGAGCAAGCGAGTTCTGAGGAAATGGTTTGCACTAGATCAAGTTTCCTTTTTAAGATCAATATGAAGAACAGTATTTTTCTAGATTTGCAGGGTTTAGAGTAGCAAAGGAAAAAAGAATCCTAAAGCCCAGGTTTGCTGCTTCTTATACCTGTTTTTACTAATTTTATCTCTTTTGAAAGACAGAAGAAAAGTTCTTATGAATGTTTAACACACAATGGAGGGAAATAATAAGCAACAGTCATGTCAGTGGACTGATTGAGTGCTGTAATTTAGCCAAATGCTTGTGCTTCTGGTGAGACAGAAAAACACATTTAAGCATGTAAAAGGCTATAGTGAAATATGCTATATCCTGCAATAATTTTGAAGTTGTTCTAGTGCATTAAATTTACATGTATTTTAGTGAGACCCGGGAAATTCTCAAAAAAGGGGATGCGCCTTCCATTTCTGTTTTGATAAAACAGTATGGTCTCTTGATTTCTGACATTTGAGACCTAAAAATCTTATTATGTCATACTTCTGAAATGTAAGGTCATAGTTGTAAATCCTGCAACCATCTGACAAACTTCACTGGTGAGAGAGGATGGAGCCAGTGGACACGAGAGTGTGAAATTCAGGCAGGGAAGAAAGTTGGCTGTGAACACAGTGTATTGTGTTACACATTGCACAGATCCCCACAGACATGGTGACATTCTGACAAGGGAAGTGGAAATTTTGGAGAATGTGGAGGTGGAGACTTGGATGAATGGCCGGTGGAGAACCTTGAGTTGCACCTATTTCAGGGAGAATCCATGCTCCTCTTCCTTCCTCGTGGGGTTTGGAGCTTAATGGGTAGACTGGTAAGAGCTGCAACCACTCAAGCATCAGAGATTTCTTCTGGAAAAGGCCACCTTAACATTCCAATCTCAGCTCCCACAGCTGTGGTAGAGGCACCAGCTTGGATCCAGAGAGAAATGCACTGGGGAGCTGTGGAAAGTAAAATGTAGCCTTTGCTTGAACTTTGCATGTAAAATGTTTGACGCACTTTTCTGTCTCTCTGTACAGCTGTTTTTGTTAGAAGAGATGAGGGAGAGGAAGTACGATGGGTACGCCAGAGCCATCCAGAAGGCCTGGAGGAAATACGCAGCCAGGAAAAGATACGTCCAGATGAGAGAAGAAGGTGGGTCAGAACTGCTGCTGCAGGTGTTGCACACGTGGTTCCAGGAACAGGGAGAGGCCCACAAGGGATGAAGGAGATCTCTCCCTCTCTATAGGCAAACAGTGCAGTGCAGGTGACTGTCTGGGAATGACTGCAAGCTGTTGGCTGCCTGAGGTAGCACTGGTGAGGTTGACTGCTCTGCACACACGGATTTCTTGTGCTGGCCAGTGTTTTGCTCTGAAATCAAAGCCAGAGTGAGTAGGACAGACATCAGAGATGCTCCAGGGGAATCGAAAAAGAAAATCCTTCCCACAGTTATGCAGACCTGGATGTTCTGTAGATGATACAATCCAATCCAAGGACTCTGCTGCTTGGTTGTGTGTGTTACCTGGGTTGTGTGAAGGAACATTGTGGGTTTGGAAGAGTTAATCCTAAATTTTAAGAAATGAGTGAGGAATTCCTTAGTTCCAGAAGTGCTCCCAATTCACCAGAACTGCTGAGCTTGCCATCAGTGTGTTTCATTAGGAATGAATTTAATGATTGCATACATCCTTACATAAGGATTAGTAGCAGTGCTTCACTGTTTTTTCCATATTATAAACAATTTGTTTATCGCTTCTTGCCAAGAAGTTCTGTGTGAAACAGCTCTTTCAGATCATGAGCTCAGGAAATTTAGTAAATGCTGTTAATCAATGTTTATTTTTGGTATTTAAGCATCAGATCTGTTGCTGAACAAGAAGGAGAGAAGACGGAACAGCCTTAACAGGAATTTTGTGGGAGATTACATAGGCATGGAGGACCACCCAGAGCTGCGCCAGTTTGTGGGCAAACGGGAGAAGATTGATTTTGCAGACACTGTGACTAAGTATGACAGAAGGTTTAAGGTGGGTTTAAGAGCCACATCCACCAGTGATTAGTTCTGCTGGGATTTAGAGTTGTCTCTTCCATCCTGTAACAGAAACTCCACCAGGCTGGAGTCACATCATCCAGGACACCAGCTTGAGTAAAGTGTCTTTGATTTAAAGACTGATCGGGAAGCAGTTAGAGCCTTGTGATCAGGACTCTGCTGTTACCAAGCCTGTTGTCTCAGGATCAAGGTGTGATCAGAACACTGCTGTTACCAAGCCTCTTGTCCCAGGATGAAGGCTTTATGGGACTTGCTGGGCAGAAAAGCTGCACTACTTAGGAAAGGGGGAACAAAACTAACTTTCCTGTCCTGTGCAGTCTGATGTGATTAACCCCAGCAGTACTTTTTTCACTTGAACCAAAGACTAACAGTGTTGCCCCAAATCATAGCATTTCATATATCAGTGCAGTGATCCCTGCACAGCTGTGCATTTTCAAACCATGTTGTGTTTCAGAGCGTGAAGAGGGACCTTGTCCTCACCCCCAAGTGCATTTACCTGATCGGGCGGGAGAAGGTAAAGCAGGGCCCAGAGAAAGGCCAAGTGAAGGAAGTCCTAAAGCGAAGGATGGAAATGGAGAGAATCCTCTCTGTTTCTTTAAGGTCAGTACCTTAAATATATGGGCAGAGAAACCTTCTTACAGGCATTTTCCAGTACTCAAAACCAGCAGATTTCACATTTTTGGAGAACTCTTCACAGATATTGCAAGATTAGGGAAAGGTCTGCAAGATGTGTCTGCTCACAGTACCACTTTGAAAATCTGTGGTTTGTTTAACATACAGATTTTTAATGCTGGTTGCAATAAAATAACTCTGGTAGATCTAGGTCAAAGATGGGAGTGGAACCTGTGTGCAGTGCTCCAGGTTTGGACTGTGTGCTGTGCCTGGCCTGTGGCATTCCAAAGGCAGTGTCACACTGAGGCAGCCAGAGCAGAGCTGCTGGCCAAGCTGGTGAAAGCTGTTACACTCTTCTCACATGTAGATAACAGCTCCACAGAACCTCCTGAAGCAGAACCAGATGTGCTTCAGTTCAGAGGAAATAATGTAGGTTACTTAATGTCTAATAATGTTTTGGATTTAGCTTCTAGATTTTACTTTGTTGTAAAACACATTGATGTTTGTATAGACTCAGAATTGCGAGCTATCAAACTGTCCATGTGTTCCTCAAAACCAAACCTTAAAGAACCTATGGGGACAAAAGGGCTTTTCCCTCTTATGTTACTATGGCTTGAGGTAAAAATGGATCTTGATCAAGGGATCTCTTAAATCAGTATTGATGTGGCTGAGCAGGGATGCAGCTTTAAGAGCACATGTTTTTTTCCTAGCAGCAATTATTGTAAAATGACTAAGTAGTATTCCTCTCTCTCAAAAGGGATCGTTTCAGATATTCCATTATAAATTCCTGAAAAAAACCCTGTTCTCAGAAAGCAAGGCTCCATAATTAATGCTGCTTGGACTTTGTTATGTTTTTAAAAATTACCCATGAGTGCTCTGTGAATGTCATTATAGTGCTGGCTGTATTTGCTGATGAAATTTTGAACTGACTGGTATATGCTCTGATTTCCTTGCAGCACCATGCAGGATGACATTTTCATTCTACATGAACAGGAATATGACAGTTTGCTCGAATCAGTCTTCAAAACTGAGTTTTTAAGCCTCTTATCAAAACGATATGAAGAGAAAACACAAAGAAAACTACCTCTGAAATTTAGCAATACGTGAGTTATGGCTTTTTTCAGTGGGCCTTTAAGGATAAATGTTCTTTGTTCTTGCTGCCAAGGCAAATGAGTGCTAGTTGTGGAGCCCTGACACCATGCTTTATTTTAAAATAATAGGAGGTAGCACAGTGTAAAAATATGTATGTGCAGGGAGACCAGACTTCGTGGTTGCCTTGTCAGAGGAACAGGTTAGGATTATAACAGTCTGAAATTCTGAAGTTGGTTGTGGGTGCAAAGCATTGCAGGGTGAAAGAATAATTCTAAAAAAAAACCCCATTAATTAAATTATATTGGGAACAGTTTTTTTAGAAACAAGCTTGGAAAACTACAGAGTGTTTGATGTGCATTTGAGCTGTAAGGACATCCTGGAAGCTATCCCAGCAAACATGTGCTTTTGTTGATACTTCTACCCATTAAGCAGATGAGCAGCAGCAGGCCTTGGATTTGTATGTTTATTTTATTGCCTTCAAAAAACTGGAAGAAATACAAGGCTACTGGAGATCATTATTTTCATTTGGAAAGGGTGTAGAGGGACAATTGAAGTGTGGAGCATTATTATAGCATGCACTGCTGTACACTGGGAATCTAAAGCCAGGATCAGGACCCCACTTCTGGGGTCTTGCCCAAAACCAAAACATGATTTTTTTAATCTCATATCTTGAGTACAGTTCAGAGGAGATGGATAGTGTGGAAAGAATATATATATATATATGTAATATATATATAGTGTGTGTGTGTGTGCGCTTACATGGAAAAAAATGTAAATTGAAAAGACTGTGTGTCCAAAACATTCAGTCCCAGAACATGCACAAGGCCTGCCCCAAAGCATATACATCTGTACATCTGATATATATCTACATCTAACAGTATATGCAGAAGAATGTTCAGAAGTGGAGCACTCCAGCTGCTCCAGCAGAGTCTGCTGCAGAGGCAGTGATGTCTGAGGGCAGACACGTCTCTTCCTTGGACCTTGGCACATTTTTATTCAAAGCTCTCTGTCTTCTCTTGGGCATCTTAAACCTCCTTTCAGTAGCTCTACCAGGAAAGTTAAAACATCAATTAAGAAGAACATTTTTTTAAAAAAGGCATGAAAATAAGATTTAATTAGGTGGTTTATGGCACTCAGGGAATGCAGGTTCTCAGTCTAAGCTTCGCATTTTTATAATTCTCTTATCTGCTGCCAAGTGATATTGTCTTGATTTGACACAGAAATGCTGGGTTTAATTCATGTGTTCATCTGCTTCTGTTAGACTTGAAGTGAAGCTGAAGAAGGAGAGCTGGGGGCCCTGGAGCAGTGGTGGCTCTCGACAAGTGCAGTTCCTGCAGGGCCAGGGAGACGTGGCCCTTCTCAAGCCAAGTAACAAAGTGCTGCAGATCAGCATCGGGCCAGGGCTGCCAAAGAATTCCCGTGAGTAGGAATTGCCTCGAGAAATTACAGAATGGTTCACTCTTTCTGACCTTGCTTGGCTTTAGCCTCACCATGTTCTTAGTTATTTCTCTGTAACACTTAAAAGATGACCCTAATTATAGAGCAGAATTCCTTGCTGCTGTACAGTTGTGCTGGAATTTTGTTCCTTTCACTATGTACCAGTGGTTCCTGAAATGCCTGAAATTCTTTCCCCTGCAGCAGAAGAGGGCATTTAACCATGTGAGTAGTACAAAAGGCAGTTAGCCAAGCATTTTGGGACAGTTTCACCCTGCTCTGAGCTTCTGCAGTTCCTACACACCTGCTGATGGAAGGTCTGCATCGGGACAGGTGGTGACATGAAGAAATGTAATATCTGTACATCACCAAAGATCGAGCTGCAAATACATCAGCCTCTTGAATTTTGTGCCCTGCCTTTCTCTCATGCTAATTGCTGTTCAGGAGCAGCAGAGTCAGAAGTACTGCTGTGCCAGTTATCCATGGTTGTGAACAAGTTCATAAAGCTCAGGTGTTCTGGGCCTTCTTTACTGTAGTTGTGAGACAGCTTTGCTTTATGTCCTGTGGTTGAACTGGATCACAAAAGGCAGAAGATGCCAAAGTCATCCTTGTTGCACCTAAGGCTTTGGAACAGCCTGGCCAACAGAGTCAGATTCCTTATTCCTGAAGATCAGCACTGTTGAATCACAGAGCAGGGGCTCTGGACTGACTTAATTAATGTAACTCTGAAAGGATAACAGAATATTGCTGGTTTCTTTTAGGTCCTACTAGACGGAACCTTACCCAAAGTAGAGGGTATTCCAACAGGTCTCAAAGTCAGACTTATCCTATGAGAGCTGCACCACCTCCCCCTGGTAAGTCCTCTTAGCCTCAGGCAAAGCAAAATTCCAGGTTAAAACTTTCACTTTACTCTTGTCATCTGATAATTTTTACCCATTAAAAAAAAATCACAGTAAAGGTTTAAATTGCTGTTTAAAAGATCCTGACTGGAAAACATATTTGTAGGCATTTTATGAAGTGTACTGTTGGAGTCTGCAGACAATTGAACTGGTATTCCCCCAGAGGTGTCCTTGTTGTTGTGGATGCTGACTTGTTCAGCCACTAACACTAACCCTGTAGCCTTCTTCACTGCCAAGGGTAAAAGCTGTGTGCTTGTCAAGCCACAGACAATGCTTTGCAGTGAAACTGCTTTCAGTGCCAGTAAACCACAGAATGCAATTTATGTCTCATTGTCCTGCCCTGTTAAACATGTAACCAGCTCTGGTGTGTGCTGGGGCAGATCAGCTGTGCCAGTAAACAGCCTGGCTTTTTCTGCAGGGGACTGATGTCATTTTAGGGTGTTTCACTTCTGCCCTCAGGAGATACGATTAATTTTGCCTGTGAACTCAGAGGGCAGAACAATATTCCATTGACCCAACGTTTCCCAAGAGGTTTTTTTTTTCACTTACACTCCCAGAGTACTTTTTTTTTTTTAACAAAGGCTTCTCTTTCAGTCAGTTGCTGTTTATGGAGAAGAACAATGCTAGTGGTGGAAGTTTGGGGGTGTGACCAGTCTTGGTCACCAGATTAACTAGACAATTCCAAATCCTCACAGCTGTATGAGTCAAACTCAGGACTGTGTGATCTGCAAGAACTGCTTGAAGTGGGAAATTACTGGAAAGAGCTGACCTGTCAGCAAATGAGACAGTGAACAGTAACATTGTGGGCCATTGTCCTGAGCATTTTAAATGGATTCTACTGTTTTCAGACCTGTTTTGAAATCAATGGTCCAGTAGCTGAACAGACTGTTATGTCTATGTTCAGAAGAACCCAAACCTTTATTTATGTAACCATAATGTCAGTGCCATACATTGCAAAGTGAGGTTTATTTATGGCTGCTTAAGCTCTGCTGCAGTATCAAGAGAATATCAGAAGCAGATACCAGCTGTTGAAGGCAGTAAGGTTTTTCCCAGTGTCATGATTATGAATTCTCCTCTCTGCACAGCTGTTCATTCTGCTGATTTTTAACAGGCATAATCAAAGTGGAAAAAGGACAGGTTCACCCACATCACTAAACAAACTGATTTTGAATATAAGCCTAGCTGCCATTTTATTCAGTAGGGGCTTTAGGAATGTAAAGCATGGAGAGGAGCTCCTTAGGCCCTGATCCTGCTAGTAGCTGAGACATGGGTGGGTTTGCTTTAAATTCAATTTAGAGTCCTAATTAGTTATTTAAAGGCATTTACCCATGTCATCACCTAGAAAATTCAAACTCCTTTTCAACTATCAAAGTAGCAGCAAGGTGGGTTTTTTAAACAAAGCTAATTGAAAAACCCCAAGTTCCCCCCCTTTGCTTATTAAAATAGACAAGTAGTTATGGCAACTTAATAAAAACAGTCAAATTCCCTGAATATGGGGTAGACTAAGTTTGAACTTCACAAGAAAAAGAAGAAAAGACTCCCAGCAATTCTGGCTAGTTTGGGATTAACCCTTATCTGGATAAAAAGTTATGCAGTGTTTTAAAGAGTGGCACCACATTCACTAACAGCTGAATTTGGCTGAGAGCCAATCCTCTTGTTTGCTTGTAACATTCAAAGCCCATGTCTTAAGCTTGAGCACAAGCCCATGAAGTTGTGAACCCAAAACAGGTCGTCAGCAGACCAGAAACTGGGTGTACATCACCATTTGAACATGAATTTGTTTTCAGGCTCCTTGGTGGGTGAGGCTCTGACAGTTGGACCTGAGGGCTGAGCCATCAACACGAGGGAAAAGTTACCTTTATTGAACTGGAGTTTGGACTGGATGTGTTCACACTTTATTTACTTCCAGGTCAGCAGCAAAATGGAGTAATAAATCCCCCACAGTCCACGGCCCATCCTCATGTGCCAGGAAATCAATGGGCTGCTCAGAAAAACCTGTACACGAGTATGACACGACCAGCTTTGCCACGGCAAACGTCAGGAGGGTCAGGCAGGATCTCACAGCAGCCAGAAAGCTTGGATTTCTTGAAAGTACCTGACCAAGGAGCAGCTGGGTAAGATTTTACATCAAATCTGATAAAAAGATGTCCATTTTTTGTTTATAGCTTCACACACAAATTGTTGGTGACTGATAACAGTGTGTACATGGGTGACTAGACTGTGCTGTTGAGCTGTACTCAAAGGTATCATCATCTTCCATGGGATCCCAAACACATATTCCATCATAAAGGTGAAGCAGCTCTAGTTTGATATCTTAAAATTGAATGTTAAAATTTTTAATGCCTTCAAGTTTTTCAGTGACCTACCAGTTTCTACTTTAACTCAGCCCTTATTCCAGTCTCTAATGAACATCAGTGGAGCTTTACTATAGTGGGAATCTGAGGGTCACTTACTTGTCCAAGACTGCTGCCTATTCAGCAGTTCCATGGAAAAAGAAGAAAAAAGAATGTGGTTTAGAGGAAACAGTTTGGTGATGACTTCCTATTTGTGTGATTTAATTCTGATATAACCCAGTCTCAGATAAATTACAGTTAGTAACAGCTGGTTGTCCCAGGGCATATTAAATCAAGGGAAGTTAAATTAGCAGATAAGAATAAAAATCCACTGTGATAAGGTGTAATGCAGTAACTTTGCAGAGCAATGGTTCGTGCAGACACAACTCTGTACTCCACAGCTCTTCAAGTAAACACCTGATAAATATCTCCTTGTTATGTAGGAAAACCCCATGTGTGTTGAACAAGCCATCATTCTTATATCTTTGTCCAAATAACACTGAGGGAAAAACCAAAGGGAATTTAGATTTTTTTCCTGTGAAGAACTCTGCTTGTAATTTAAGAGTTGTGTCTTCCTCAGCTTCTCTTCCTCCAAACAGTCCCTCTCTTTCCCTCCCTTCCAGCAGCTCTTTCCCTGCTGCACAGTGAGAGCCCCTCTAGGCAGACACTCCTGGCAGCAGTTGGCTTTACCTGGCACCAGTGCCCTCACTGACTCAGGGCAGTCCTTGCTCACCACTACAGCTGGAGCACCAGGTATCCCCTGGAGGTGCTGGAGAAGTTTGAAGTAAAACCTGAGACACTGCTGTAGTATGAATTTTGCCTGAGGAACTGCCCAAGGATTTAAAAGCCTCCCACGAATCCCATCCTGACACACATTCTTTTCCCCTCCTATACATTGTGAACTGCAGTAACACAGCAGTGACATGCCCTGTTCCAGGATGTTTCTTGCTCCTTACTGACACTTTAGCAGTCATGGTACTTCTACTCAGAGCTGTCAGTTGGGACCCAAACTCCCAGGCCTAACAGCAAATCCTTTTGCTAAATGTGCAAGAGCTAGCACCTGGGGTAATCTGGGAGAAATCAAGGTTAAATCAAACTTTCACCAGGTTTCCACCTGACTTTCTGCAGCCCTTTAACACAATTGCTCTCAGCCCTGAAATACTCTGAGATTATGTGGAACAGCTCAGTCCCCTTCTCCAGTGATCCACATAAATGAGGGTTCTTAAGAGGCAGAAAAAAAACCCAATCCAACTTATTTTTAATGATATCAAGAGCAACTTTTTGTACAAACAGACCCCTCTCAGCTGTCAGTCAACAGAAAAGCTCCCTGCACTAACTTCTGTTGGCCTAAGTATTTTTCCTGTGTGATCCAACTGGCTGATTTAGCATATTACTTACACTGTTGCTTCTAGTGAGCATTGGACACCTCACAGAAATCAAATAATACATAAGTGTGCACAATTGATAGATGTGGAGTATCAAAAGTGCACAGGGTTCCTAAGTAGAGTCTTTCTAGTTCCTAAACACAAAGAGCCCTTGAGCAGAATTAGGCACATAAAGAGGCCTTTTCAGTTGTACTAATGGCAGTCATTTCCCCCCACTGTGCATCAAGTGTTAGCCATTCAAGCATATTTAGAGCATTTTTCTGTTTAAGATTAATCTTCAAATAAGAAAGAAATCAGAAACAAGTTATTTTAACATTTCCAAACTGTCAGCACATGCTAACACCTTCAGACACCTCCATCTTGTAATAACTTTCATGCCTTTAAGTGGTGAAATTTTCTCAGTGCATGTCACCTTCTTTTGTTAAAGCTGTTTTACTAATAATAGACTCTACTTTGTCTGGAGACTACACAAAAACTCATAAGCTGCAGGGTAAAGCCCTTGTGATTTCTGTCAGCAGCTGTGACTGACACATGTATTGCTGTAAAACGCAGCAGCCACCAAGTACATGATGATAGGAACCATCAGGTTGGATTCAAAAGATCATTTACATCACATACCACAGTTCCTGATGCTGTGGGTGTGCACCAACAACCCCCTGTTTCAGTCTCAGGAGTTCACAAGGATGATTAGGAAGCATTAAAGCTTCTGTCACTGCATTAACACTTAAACTATGGTCAGTGTAGTCCAAGGGAAGGAAAAGAGCAAACAATAAAACACAGTGTTAGAACATCCTGAATATCTGCCCCAGTTTTCACCCAGTAACTGTGTATACTCATAGTAGAAAACCCCCAGCAAAGAGCCACAGCAGTAACTGCAACCAGAACAAGTAGGGAACAGGCACCCATCGCTCCCCTCCAGTGGATGCTTTTATGTATCAATCTTACCAGAAAGTGCCTATAACCAACAATGTAGAAGGTTCCTGTTTTACTTCTTGACTTTTAAGTTGAATTGGCCAACTCTTTAAAGAGAATTCACTGGAATATTGTATCAGGTGATTATATAGATATTAAATAGATGTCTAAATCATCAGTTTGGTTTATCACATCTTACCTGAAAAAAGATGCTGCTCTCTTTTGCACTGAGGTAGGTGCTCAGTAGAGTGTGTTTTCTATGTGAGGGCCTAATGTAGATAACATTTATTACTATATACCACGTACTTTTGGTAGTGGTAAAGTTGCTGTTGAAGCAAGTGGTTATTTCTGTCACAGTGAAACAGGTTGCAAGGCCTGATAAAAAGCATTCTTGAGAACCCCCCAGCAGAATTCCCTGGGAACATAAAAGCATGTTCCCACCAGCAGAACAGCTCAGTTAAGCTGTTCTTGTTCTACTGTGGTTGAACAGAAGCTGAGCTACTTTTCCAAGACTTGTGCTGAATTCCTTAATTTCCATACATAGGTCCAGGTTTCACAACATACTCTATTTCAGGAATAGTCAATACAGTGCTACAGAGCAGGAGATCTCCCCCATGTTAGATAGGAGCATTTTAGTTCTCAATTTATAACCTGTACTTTAAAGATTATTTTCTGGTGCAGTTCACAACACAAAGAACTAGACAGAGGTGTATTGACAAATATTAGGCCTAGGACTTTGTGTAACTAACTACAAACCTTTTCTGCAAAAGCTGTGTAATGTTATCATGACATTTACATGACATGATCATAGTTCATTCTCCTCCATATCATTACACCATTTTCAGTCATTCAGCACATTTATTATTAATTTTAAACTGACATATTGAGTCTAATACCTGTTCTCTCTTCCAGCCTTTATTAGCTGATGAGCTGGCAAAATGCATTTCTTCCCTCTTTCCCCTTCCTAATCTTTGGAGTGGTCACAGCTGTGACAGGTTGTGCAGCATCTCCCCTGCTGCTCCAGAGTTGGCTGTAACAGAACAAGTCCGTAGATGGCCCTGGAGTCTGAGGCAACTTAAAAGAGATGCAGTCTTTGTTACAGCTTAGTCACAAGAATGGTAAAGTAGCAAGCCTGTGAGCTAGAACTTTGTTTTTAATACTGAAAACTAAATCCTTGGTGACGTTGGGGCAAGGGGAGAGACAGCCTAAGCTGTGGAGATACAAAGATCTGCATGAACTGCATGTGCACAGTTGCTTCCATTTCAGCCTGAGCACTAAAACTTCTCTGCATTTGAACTGCTGTTTGGAAGTACTTACCATCTATTTCTGTAGGAAACAAATGGCAACTCTCTTCCTGTCACAGGGAAGTCTCATACTGCTGTTTTTAATTGTTGTGACATAAGAAAACCGTTTTTCTCTTGTTCTGTGATATTCTTTAAAATTAATTCAGTAAGACAGAGGGGTTTGGAAAAGCTTTGGTTCAAGTCCTAGGCTTTGAAACACATGAACATTCTTTTCTCCCCTCAGTGTTCGCAGGCAGACCACGAACCGCCCCCCACCAGCTGGAGGAAGGCCTAAACCCCAGCCCAAGCCTAAGCCTCAGGTCCCTCAGTGCAGGGCACTGTATGCATACGATGCTCAGGACACGGACGAGCTCAGCTTTAACGCCAACGACGTGATCGACATCATCAAAGAAGGTACGGGGGAGAAAGGGTTTGTTACTTCAGCACTTGAAGGCACAGGGCCAGAAGGAAGGACAAGTCTTTCCAGGCCACCCCACAGTTACCTTGCAAGTTTCTCTGATAGCTCAGGGAGCAGAGGAGCCTCCAGACCCACACCAACCAAACCAGTTCACTCCACAGCACGTCTGAGACAGATCTGTGACATGAATCACAGGGTACTGCAGAGCTGCAAGTTTAGTCAGAGAGTAATTCTACCACAGATGACTGTCATCTAGATTAAAATCAACCTAAGCCACAGCTGTAGGACAAGAATTAAAAAGTAATCAAGCAGTTCCAGCTCTGGGTCTCAAAAGCAACATCCTAAGGCAAAGTCATGTGGCCAAAAGATGAGCAAGCTCAGGTTCTGCAAACCATGTCCCCTCATTCCTCCCCAAGAAACCTCTCACTGTGGCACAGCTTTGCAAGGCTGCACCAAGAAGTGTAACAAAAAGCCTTAAAGAACCTGACTACTTACCTTGCTGTCTTTGTTACAGATCCTTCTGGCTGGTGGACGGGAAGACTACGAGGGAAACAAGGTCTGTTTCCCAACAATTATGTCACCAAGATATAAAAGACTGTCAGAGAAAAATTGGCAGGAAGTTACCAGTGGTTGAAGGCCTTTTCCCTTGCCTTCAGGACATTGTTCTTCCAAGATTTGCTGTTCTCAGCAGTGTTTTCCCCAGTAAAGTTGTACATGAGCAGGAAGAGTTACCCACAGCACAGACTGTGATCTTTTGTCTCAGAAGCATACAGCAATGGACATACTGATTAATTATTTATTATATTTAAAACCTGGTTTAAACACCTGATAAGTGAAGAATACTCAAACCTACCATCTTCCTGAAACAGGTGCTTTACAGCCTGGGACCAGGGACTGAGAAAGGGGTGTATTTAATAAGTGCCTTCAGCTGAATATCAGTAACCTTTTTTAAATATCTACTGAAGATAATGTTAAATGCACATTTCCTCTAATGCAGATCATTCTGGGGAACATGTTAAGTATGCTGCTATGTCAAAAAGATTTAGGCTCATTTGGGATATTACCACCATCTAAAAAACTACTGTGATGGTCTATTTAAGTAATTCTGTACAGAGATGTAATGGAACTAGTTTGTGTTTAGGGACTCCAACAGGCACTGTAAGAAGTTAAAAAAGAAAACCACATAGTACTGTATGCTATACAATGTTGCCTTCTTCAAGATTTATATTATAATATGGCTGGCCCATGTTGGTTTTATGTTTATTGTTTTACCTGTTAAAAGAAGTGTGTCTATAAATGTACAGTTCTGCATAGAAAGAAATTGTATTCTGTATATAAAAACTGAGTATAACAGAAACATGTATGAATGTATTATGTAGTAGTCCACTGTTCTTAGTAGTACTGCTAGAATTTTTATGCCAGGTACTTACAGATCTGCACTACTCCTTTTAAATGGTAAAAGCACAAGTGTTACTGCTTAAGTCTGATTGCCTCCCACAGCAGAGTGGCTGTTGCTTGCCCTGCAATTACCAGAATTCATGCTTTGCCTTCTGAACCTCCATGAAATAAAACACAGGAAGCAGTTTGCTCAACAGGTCTGTTCTCTGTGCACTTTGTTCTCAGTTCCATGTACAAACTGAGCCCTTCACAACAGTGGCTTTCGGATTTTACTGCACTGAGTTCTAAAGACAAAGCACCCTTCCTTCACTCCAAACCAAATCCTTTTCCTGCAGTGCTGTGCATTGCATTTCGTTCTTGTTAAGAGCAGTTAAAAAAAACCCCTGTGTATGCTGGTAATTATGAGCTGTGTGAACTTTAAGATACAGCTAAAAGTCTTGAATGCCCTCCCTCCTAAATCATCGCCTAATTTAGGCACACAAACTCCATCTTCTTTAGGAGATGACTGACTGTAGAAGCTGTTTCTGAGAGCCAGAAACTAGGACTTCAGCCCAGGGGGGAATTATATATACACACAAGGTATCAAGCTTTCAAAAGAGCATGTGCAGTAAATGCCAGGCTTACTTATCCTATGGGAGAGAAGTCTCCTGCTTCAGAAGATAAAAACCAGTAGCTTCAACATCCTTCCCAGAGGGAAGTACTGAGGTTCTGGTAATTGCTGCAGCACTGGGTTCTTGCCTTCTTCATCAGAGCCTGCACACTCATAAAGAGAAGCTGGAAGAATCATAGAATGGTTGGGGCTGGAAGGGAGGCACTGAGTTTAGTGTAACTTGAAGAATATGAAAAGCTCTGTAATTTACTGTTATACTAATTTAACAAATAAATAAGGTACTGAGGTAGAAAAGTGGCATTACTTAAATGCTTGTATGCCTTGTCAGCATACAGATACATTTAGATTAGAAACAAAGGAAAAGTAAAATGTTCAAAGACAAGGAAGAATCAATTTATGGGGGGGTTGACTCTTATCCCAGGCACAGAGATTTACTGGAGAAGTGGGGGCTGGAGGAGGAAAGAAGTGAGGGTGGGCAAGTGAACAGGTATGAAAAGCTAAGGAGGTTTTTCTTTTCAAGTAGGGCGGGTTTTAAGAGCTGAGCTGGTTTCAGAAGGTCTCATCCCTACAGCTCCACACCTACATCCCCTGCACAGTGCTTAGCATCACAGGAGACTTAGAATTTTCCTACTTTAGCTCCCTTTGTTTAGGCACACAGAGAACATATTGCCTTATGCTGACCTAAACACAAAGATTTACAAGGTTAATACCTGTTAAAGCCAGCCTACTTCTTTCTCCCAACTTGAAGGCAACAAACCACCAAAAAAACCCAAACAAAAAAGCAATCAACCAACAACAACAAAAATAATCAATTCCTGTATACTTCCTTGGGACAAGGCACTGAAATAAAGTACATATTTAGTATTCTTTAAGGTACACCAAAAAAAGATGAACTGTCTGCCTGTCCATTCTAACCTGAAGAGTGAAAACAAGTTAATAAATATAAGGCATTATATATAAAGCCTGGAGATTCTCACTGGAAACCACTGTGGAGAATAATCATCCCCATTTACCTGCAGGTTATATCAATCACCTATTTAGTCAAATGTCCTGCTTGGCCAGCAGGTTGCAGACATGTCTAGGGAGTACCTTAGAGAGTCACACCCAGTGTTGAAAAGAGAGGAGCTTTATTGGTAGGTAGAAAGTTGTGTTACAGAGCAAGTTTAAAACGTCACCTTCCGGGCGAGTCTGCAGAGTCTGTGGGAGGGCTGGAGAATTCTATGTACAAAGAGCAGTGGTTTTACCTCAGCAGACAAGACAAAGTGCACACACACCCCATCAGGCCTTGGCTCTGCCCAGGGTTTTCATAGGAGTGATGCAGCCAGGTCCTTGATTATCTCACTGCTCAGCTGAGGGATAGTGCTGATCATCATGAGTTTGCTGCTTGCATACTTGTTCTTTATAGCCTGCAGAGGCAGAAGGACAGTTACAAAAGACTTACACATACAATACCTATGTTCAGGCAGATGATTTTGGGTCAATTAGCCTGACTGCCTGGAAAACAAGCAAAAAAGACCAGAAGTGAACCAGTCCAAAGTAGATGGAGCACAGTTAGTCTGAAATGTTTTGATGTTAAA
This sequence comes from Manacus vitellinus, assembly GCF_001715985.3. Lineage (NCBI taxonomy): Eukaryota > Metazoa > Chordata > Aves > Passeriformes > Pipridae > Manacus > Manacus vitellinus. The sequence continues at coordinate 14,647,758 of NW_021939189.1, read as the reverse complement.
ACTAATGCAACAGCCTCTCACAGGCTTGTCAGACCAGCATATGCTTTCAGGTAACATACAGAATATTTACCTAAGGAGCCACAATATGCAGCAAAGACATTTAAAAAACATTAAAGAGAAGACTTAAGTCATTATACTTACGGTGTATTTTGTTAACTTCTCATTTACTTTGACCACGTTCTTGGCCATATGTTTCATAGTCATCAGAAGACTGTCTTCTGCATACCCAGTGTAGTATTGTTGCTTTGTGCCCTGCAGCAGAACAGTAGGAAACTTGAGATTTGTGAAGGGGGAAGTGCTGCTCAAGGCACAGGCACTTCAGGCAGCAAACACCCTTAGCTTGAAGCTAAGCCTCAAGTGCTGGAAACTGTAGCTGTCAGTTTAAATGACAGATCCAGAGTAACTTCTGATGTTCAGAAGTCTGGATGTATCAGTTTCAAGGACCATATTTCTACACTGCAGAGGATTTTAAAAGAAGCAATTTTTGCAAGAGTAACCACTACCTGAATTACAATTCACTATTCATGGTCCAGGATTTCATCATGCTACATATATTGCAAGAATTATGAACATCTACCTTTATTTACAGTGTGACCTTCTGTGTTCTCAAGAGAAAAATCCTTTCATACCACAGTGTTCACATTGAAAAAGATAGTTGAACAGCCTAATGTATAGTGGCAGGTAGAAAAAGAAATATACCACTACAATCTCACTGTCATTTGAGCACCAGCATTATTACCATCATTACCAACTTCAACACAAGTTTCTGAAGTACTTGTTTTAGTGGTTCATTTCCATTGACTGAAATAAAAAACCCCTCACAACAAGTTTGATTAAAATACTTACCCATTTGTCATGTCCCAGGATCTTCTGTGACAAGCATAATGCAGCAGCTGCAACCTCTGAAGGACGATGGTGGACCATGTCATAGTCTATCAGTGTCAGCTCCATCAGGTATTTTGCCAGAGTATGTTGCTTAGCGTTGGCCTACCAGATTGAGAGCTTGTTAATACACAGGGTTTCACTTCACTTGATCATAATCATTCAGAATTGATTACTGTATTCAACAACAAAACAAAAATAGTCAGCAAAATCTTTACTGCAGTCTGGGGGCCATCCTCTCTAACAGGCATTCATCTCCACATCCAGACCAGAGTCCCAGTCGGTCTAGACTAGCAGCCATTTGGAATTTACACACAAAGCCAAGTGAGGGATTTTCACAGAAAACTGCACTATCAGGTACTGCAGTGCCCTACTACTGTACTGCTGGGGATACATGTGCTCCTCTGTAACACACAAAAAGGGCAGGGAAGGGCAAAATGACTTAAGGAGAACCTTACTACATCGAGTTACCCAGTGGTGTGTTGAGGTAATTGGAAACCCACTTCAAGTGTGGACAGTTCACCTGAGTAACTACTGAGGTGGGGGAAAAAGGGTTGGATCAAATAGAAAGCTTATCTTTTGATCCTTAAATAACAGTATTTGCAACCAGAAGTTACAAATAAATAACTGCAACACTGGTAGTGTTTTAGGAGTAAATACCCTGATCAACAGGATTAGAAAGATTAAAAGCAAGGGTTCTGCTCTAAGGTATGTTTAGTTTAATGTTTAGTACCACTAAGACTGAACACAGGCCCCAGTAAATACAAACGTGAACTGCTCCTGGCTGCCACAGTGACACTGCCCTGTTACTCCACACGGTGGAGTTTCAGAGCCGAGTATTTCCTCATCCAGCATTTAAGCAGAAGGCAAGTAAGATCACATGATGAAAATGCCAGGAGCAATCCTGACAGACTTTATAAACATAGGAAAGTGCCAGATAACAAGGACAAGCACTCACCTCCCCAGCTTTTGATGCTCTTCTTAAGAAGTGAATTGGAAGAGGTCGTCCCAAATCAAAGTTCAATTCTTTAAGAATAATCATCTCCATTTCTCTTATTTCACTGCTGGTGTAGGCATTGTCAGTAATGTAAACAAAGTCTGCTATATCGGGACACAATATCTCTTCGTATTTTGAAGCTACAAGCATCGCTGTTACACCCACCAGCTGAAGCCTCTTGCGAGGTACTGGATGACTCTGCAACACAGGAATTTAAAAAGCAGGACCCAAAATGTCAAACTCTAAATAAACAGATTCAAATTTATCAGTTTACTATAACAGTATGACAGTGCTCATTCTTATAACATAAATTCTGAGTCAGAAGTGTCTGTATTGACAGGCTCAAAAAGGGCAGCAGCCTCAGAGTTGTTACACTACAATAGCTCTTGCACAGAGAGATTTTGCAGGTTCTTAGATTTGTAAAGAAAGGATAAATCCCAAACTCATTTAAAACCACAGCAATTGAATAAGTCTTGCGATCTGAACCCAAGTTGAAAGGTATCTTACTTGTAAGAAGCGATCTATAAGCGCAACACACATGTACAGCGTCTCCTGCAGGAGGTGGAACCTCGAGTGGACCTGGACCAGCCAGTCCACCAGGATTGCTCTCATGCGCCCGTTGATGGTCCTCCCGTCCAGGTACTGGGGGCGGACAGACTGCTGCAGCTGTGGGGAGAGAGCTGGGTGAGCAGGGAGGTCACCCCACCCTGCAGGGGCGGACAGACTGCTGCAGCTGTGGGGAGAGAGCTGGGTGAGCAGGGAGGTCACCCCACCCTGCAGGGGCAGACAGACTGCTGCAGCTGTGGGGGGGAGAGCTGGGTGAGCAGGGAGGTCACCCCACCCTGCAGGGGCAGACAGACTGCTGCAGCTGTGGGGAGAGAGCTGGGTGAGCAGGGAGGTCACCCCACGCTGCAGGGGCAGACAGACTGCTGCAGCTGTGGGGAGAGAGCTGGGTGAGCAGGGAGGTCACCCCACGCTGCAGGCAGCGGTGCAGATGTGACACAGCGTACCTCAAGCTCTCTCAGATACAGGTAGATGTCCTTGACATAGTCACTGCACAGCTGGGGATTCTCTGAGTCCTCAGCATCAATGTCTTCCACATTGTTGAGCAACACGTCAGAGAAGGCTTGGCACAAATCCTCCTCTTGCATGGATACATCCATAGGGACAGGAGACAAAGCCTAAGGAACACACCATATCTGTTAACACATCTTATGTCTCTACTGCTTAAGTTTCACCGTTCCTTTGTTTCCATGTTTCTCCAGTTACTACCACAATTTCTTTAGACACAAGTTGAAACCAAGCTTGCACTGTAGTGCAGCAAGTTTTCACTGAGATGTCACACAAACAGAATCCAAAGACCTTCTAGTAACTGCCAGCTAAAGCAGAAACTTCATCCTGTACTTCAACAGCTTGTTCTGCCACTTGGAACATCAGCCTGTAAGTACAACATGCATTAAACCAAAACCTCAGTACAGAGGCTTTGCTTTTTCAGCAGACAAACTATTCTGAAGTCAGAGTTCCAAGCTGCAAATCAAAATTAAAAAATCAAAACAGAAACCATCACTTCCTACCTTTGGAACATCAGTTTCCTTAATTACTTGATTCACAGCAGCTGGAGCTTTACGCAGTACAGTTCCATTTGTGGTCTTGCTAGGTCCTTTCACAGGTTTTATGGATGCTTTGGGGCATTCTGTTCTCTGTAGTGAAAACAACTATTATTAGTACAGTGGGGCCAACTCTTCCCCAGACAGAGATTGCAAACGTTCCTTTACCTTAGTTAGGCGTGTTCCTCTTGTTGCAACTTTATTTCCGATTTCTTCCAAGGCAGCCCTTCTGCCAGGAAGGTGAGTTTTTGCTTTACTTCTAAGGTCAGACACAGCATTCTCCATCCCTCTAGTGACCTAAAACGGTAAAATTCCAAAAGTTTAAGAGTCAGACACTAACGATTTGCCAATGCCCAACTCCATTACACCCTCACCACCACTGTACCCGTGTGCCCCTGTGCCTGCTATCCATTGCTCAACCACCTTTTATTTCCTACATTCGTTCAGAGGAAAGTCTCCTCTGTACAGGTTTCAGAGCACTGTACTCTCTGAACTGAGTTGTAAAATTAGAGCAATGCACCCGATCTCATTCTTGGTAAGGTTAAGAGTGCTCACCTCCTATTTCACCCTTTATTATACTTACACATTTTGTAACTACAGCAGCACTCCCAAGAAGACGCAAAAAGCAAGTTCTTTGTTACATATATACCATATAAATTAAAAACTAGGCTATACACGGAAAAATCGATACCCTTTGTTATCCACAGAGAAGAAACTACCAGGGTTCAAGCTTCTCCTGGAGTTCAGTTTAAACCCTTAGACAACCACCAGAGAAAGGTTCTGTAGTCCCTTCCCACACCTCCCCCATTCCATAGCTGTAGTTTTTTCGCTCCCGTTCCGCGGGGGAGGCGCGGGCGGCCAAGGCCGGGAGCGATCCGGGGGCAGGGCCCGCTCTGCGGGGCACGGGGCAGGCCGCTCACAGCCCTCA